>NC_081163.1:22204260-22409260 GCF_012432095.1 Onychostoma macrolepis | reverse complement strand
CAAACTGTTAACACACATTTCAGTTCAAACAACTTGTAAAAGTGCATGTAGCATTATACAACCCCTTTAACCCTCTGGGGTCTGAGGGTGTTTTGGGGCCCTGGAGAAGTTTTGACATGCCCTGACATTTGTGTTTTTTTCAGTATCTTGAAAACATATTAATGGCTAATGTCTAATAACACTGTATTCAGCACAAACAGCTACAATAATATGTGACCAGCATGAATGTATGAATGTCTGCGTTTTTGAGAAAACAACATTTATGCATGGTTAGTGAAAAACTAAAAATTTTAAGTCACTGAAATAAGGCCATAAAACACAGAACATTTGTTCGCAAGACTTTTGGGAACTCGATGTGGTAGACTAGAGTTTTTGCTACAAAATGATGCGAAAATCATCCTGTTCACTTGTTCACAGAAAACAATATATTGATTTAACTTTTGTAAGACATGATTTGTGTTAGAAAGGTGTATGCGAGGAAATGACAATGGCCATGAATATTTAGTGATTCACACCTGATAGACAAAGGGCCTCCAACAATGGGCCATCAATATGAAAGTGACTGAAGCAGGTAAGAAAGAGTGTGAGGAGAGTAAAATAATGTGGGTTTTTGATTTTTTTTTTTTTTTACAACACAGTGAAGGTCAAGGACACATGATTGAAGATCTGAACACTGGGACTTGAACAGTAACACACCTTTGTGCCAAACATTCATAGACTCTTAATATCATTCATAGGGTTAACACTCGTACTACTCATGTCTTGTGGGTTTATATGTTATAAAACATTAAACAAACATTCTGACTCATCAAACAACAGTGGTAAGTGGTAAGTTAAGTTGGTATCATTCATCAATCACGGTGAGTAATGGCTTTTTCTCCTGCTATTGTTGTTTGCACTGTTTGCCACATGTATAGTTTATCTGTCTCTGTCAGCAGCGAGGGATTCACATGTGATAAATGCAGGGAAATAGTTAGGCTGACAGAGACGGTTTTAGAACTAGAGACACGCATCCAAACTTTACTTGAGGACAGTAAGAATGTGAGGGCTGTAGATACTGCTTTGGATGCGCCTAGCTCAGGGAGTCCTGTACATTGTTCGGTTTCGGTTGAGCCCGTGCAGCAGGGCAGCTGGGTCACAGTGAGGCGGCATAGTCGAGGGTCAAAACACCACTCTTCCGTTCCGATCAGAACATCAAACAGGTTCTCCCCACTCAGTGATGCACCCACTGAGAAACCTGATGAAAGTGCTCTAGTTATTGGCGATTCTATTGTACGGAACGTGAAAATAGAGACACCAGCCACCATAGTCCATTGTTTACCCGGAGCCAGAGCGCCTGACATCTTGGCAAATTTAAAAGTGCTGACTAATGCTAAACGTAAATTCAGTAAGATTGTTATCCACGTCGGCGCTAATGATGTTCGACTTCGCCAGTCGGAGATCACCAAAAATAATGTTAAAGAGGTGTGTGAACTTGCAAGTACGATGTCAGACACTGTAATATGCTCTGGTCCGCTCCCTGCTTACCGGGGTGATGAGATTCATAGCAGACTGTCATCACTCAATGGCCGGATGTCTAAGTGGTGCCCGCAAAATAACATAGGCTTTATAGACAATTGGAAGAATTTTTGGGGCAGACCTGACCTGTTGAAAAGAGATGGTGTTAATCCCTCCTGGGGTGGTGCCGCTCTTCTCTCTAGAAATATGGCACATAGTCTTAGAGTTTGTACTTGACTAACTGGAGCCCAGGTCAGGAAGCAGACAGACTGGCTAAACCGATCGTCTGCTAGCCGCCTCACGTCACCAAAGTCAGTTAACTCTCAGCACATAGAAACTTTTTCACCTCGATATCACTCTATAGAGACTGTGTCTGTTCCCCGAACTAGAAAATACAGAAAACATCCAAACCAAAGTAATAGTAACAATTTAATTGATGTTCAACAAATAAAAAAACTATATAATACAGATAAACACATGATAAAGCTTGGCTTATTAAATATTAGATCCCTTTCTTCAAAAGCACTTTTTGTAAATGATATGTTCACTGACCATAAACTAGATGTGCTTTGTCTGACAGAAACCTGGCTAAAACAAGATGATTACATTACTTTAAACGAGTCTACACCCCAAGATTACTGTTACAAACATGAACCGTCCAAAAGGTAAAGGGGAGGTGTTGCTACAATTTATAGAAATATTTTCAGTATCTCTCAGAGGTTGGGTTTCAAGTATAATTCGTTCAAGTAATGGTGCTTCATATAACGTTATCCAAAGAAACAAGTATTAATGATAAATCCTGTGATGTTTGTACTGGCTACTGTATACAGGCCACCAGGGCACCATACAGACTTTATTAAAGAATTTTCTGATCTTCTATCGGAGTTAGTGCTGACTGCAGATAAAGTCCTAATCGTTGGTGATTTTAATATCCATGTTGATAATGACAGAGATTCGTTGGGATCAGCATTTATAGACATTCTAAACTCAGTTGGTGTTAAACAACACGTGTCAGGACCTACTCATTGTCGAAATCATACTCTAGATTTAATACTGTCACATGGAATTGATGTCAGTGGCGTTGAAATTTTGCAGCAGAGTGATGATATCTCAGATCATTATCTAGTCCCCTGTATATTCCATATAGCTAAAGCTGTAAAGCCAACTTCTTGTTACAAATATGGTAGAACCATTACCTCTACCACAAAAGACTGCTTTATAAATAATCTTCCTGACTTATCTCAGTTCCTCAGCATATCCAATAGCTCAGAACAACTTGATGATGTAACAGGAACTATGGACTCTCTCTTTTCTAGCACTTTAGATGCGGTTGCTCCTTTACGCTTAAGGAAGATTAAGGATAAGAGTCCAACAACGTGGTATAATGAGCACACTCGCGCCCTAAAGAGAGTAGCCCGGAAAATGGAGCGCAGCTGGAGGAAAACTAAATTAGAGGTATTTCGTTTAGCTTGGCGGAAAGTACCCTATCCTACAGAAAAGCATTAAAACTGCTAGATCTGATTACTTTTCGTCTCTTCTAGAAGAAAACAAACATAACCCCGGTATTTATTCAATACAGTAACTAAATTAACGAAAAATCAAGCATCAACAGGTGTTGGCATTTCCCAAGAGCATAGCAGTAATGACTTTATGAACTACTTCACTTCCAAGATCGATACTATCAGAGATAAAATTGTATCCCTGCAGCCGTCAGCTACAGTATCGCATCCGATAGCGCACTATAGACCCCCTGAGGAACAATTCCACTCATTCTCTACTGTGGAGAGGAAGAATTGTATAAACTTGTTAAATCATCTAAACCAACAACATGTATGTTAGACCCGATTCCATCTAAACTACTAAAAGAGCTGCTTCCAGAAGTCATAGATCCTCTTTTGGCTATTATTAATTCATCATTGTCATTAGGATATGTCCCCAAAACCTTCAAATTGGCTGTTATTAAGCCTCTCATTAAAAACCACAACTTGACCCCAAAGATCTAGTTAATTACAGACCGATCTCAAATCTCCCTTTTCTGTCAAAGATACTAGAAAGGTAGTATCCTCACAATTATATTCCTTCCTAGAGAAAAATGATATCTGTGAGGAATTCCAGTCAGGATTTAGATCGTATCATAGTACTGAGACTGCTCTCATTAGAGTTACAAATGACCTGCTTCTATCATCTGATCGTGGTTGTATCTCTTTATTAGTTCTACTGGATCTTAGCGCTGCGTTCGACACTATCGACCACACCATTCTTTTGAATAGACTACAAAACTTTGTTGGCATTAGTGGAAGTGCCTTAGCATGGTTCAAATCGTACTTATCTGACCGCCATCAGTTCGTAGCAGTGAATGAAGAGGTATCATATCGATCACAAGTGCAGTATGGAGTACCTCAAGGCTCAGTACTAGGGCCGTTACTTTTCACGCTCTATATGTTACCCTTGGGAGATATTATCAGGAGACATGGTGTTAGCTTTCACTGTTATGCTGATGATACTCAGCTCTATATTCAGCTCTATATGACCTCAAGGTTAGACTATTGTAATGCTTTATTGGGTGGTTGTTCTGCACGCTTGATCAACAAACTACAGTTAGTCCAAAATGCAGCAGCTAGAGTCCTTACTAGAACCAGGAAATATGACCATATTAGCCCGGTTCTGTCAACACTGCACTGGCTCCCTATCAAGCATCGGATAGATTTTAAAATCTTGTTAATTACTTATAAAGCCCTGAATGGTTTAGCTCCTCAGTACTTGAGCGAGCTCTTATTGCATTATAGTCCTCCACGTCCGCTGCGTTCTCAAAACTCCGGCCGTTTGATAATACCTAGAATATCAAAATCGACTGCGGGCGGCAGATCCTATTCCTATTTAGCACCCAAACTCTGGAACAGTCTACCTAACACTGTTCGGGAGGCAGACACACTCTGTCAGTTTAAATCTAGATTAAAGACCCATCTCTTTAGCCTGGCTTACACATAACACATTAATACGCTTCTATTATTCAAATCTGTTAAAGGATTGTTAGGCTGCATTAATTAGATCAACCGGAACCAGGAACACTCCCCATAACACACGATGTACTCGCTACATCGTAAGTTGAATGGCATCTACGCTAATGTTTGTCTGTTTCTTTCCTAGTCTGTTTCTCGGTCCGTGTCCGATCAGATGGTGGGTCGGCGCCGGGAGGTGATGTCTGCGGCCCTGATCGTCGGTGGAGACCAGGACACCCAGATGACCCCCAGAGATATATCCCCAGATATATCAACCAAAAATAACAAAATAACTCAAATATAATAAAATACCTAACTACATAATACTACTATTGTTAGAAATTGCAACAAAATTAAAATAGAAATATAAACTTTTGAACTGCGGGTTTCGTCTGGTCAGAGGAGAACTGGCCCCCCGACTGAGTCTGGTTTCTCCCAAGGTCTTTTTTTTTCTCTATTCTGTCACAGAGGGAGTTTTGGTTCCTTGCCGCTGTCGCCTCTGGCTTGCTCAGTTGGGGACACTTAATTTCTAGCGATTATCGCCGATTTGATTGCACAGATACTATTTAAACTAAACTGAGCTAGACAATGACATCTCTGAATTCAATAATGAAATGCCTTTAACTGAAAATTGAGTGTTTAATCTTATCATTATACATTACTGACACTCTATCCTCCAATTTGATACTGTTAAGTGCTTTGACACAATCTGTATTGTAAAAGCGCTATATAAATAAAGGTGACTTGACTTGACTTGACATTATGAGACATTTAGACAATGAAATGACACACATTTCAAAATGTTTCACTTGATTTCATACATGTAGTCAGGAATTATAGTTTGGGAAAAGTCTAACTAGTAAAATGTGTACAAGTTATGTCACCATAACACAATAACAACAGATTCAAGTAATCTTAGGCTACTCATCAGAATAATCTTCACTGGATCAACCTGCACAACACATTCTTCTTCTGAGATAAATTCTGGGTTATTCCTCTCAGCACATCTTCTTCCAGAAACAAAAAGTAGCCGGGATGAACTCTTCACATTTGTTTACAGGGGTGATGTGGGCGTTTACATGTCCACCCGTCTCATGTGGATGTTAGAATATGAAAAGCGTGACTGGCTCATGGGAGTGATTGCACTAGAGATAATGAGTTGAGACAGGAAAAGCTGAGCTCGCATTGGTTTCATACAGTTTAATTTATCTGAGAATATTTGTTTTGGACATGACTTAGTTCATTTAAAATATGACATTTCAAGCTTTCTATAGATATATTCTCATGTATTTGAGGCAAGTATTCACTGAGTTACAGGTTGTTTTATTTACGTGTCTGTGAAGAGAGGTGATAGAGACGGCAGAGACCGCACCCTGTTTATTTTCTTTCTTTTACAAAAGCACATTGTTTTGTTATTATGATTATACACAAATAAAAGTAGACCCTTTGCAGTTTCAAACGACACCACATTCTTATCTGTACGATCAAAAATGGAGTATTTTTTATTATTTTATTAAGTAAATACGAGACAGACTGCACCGGTGCGGGCTTCGACCCCAGAGGGTTCACTAATAGTTAATACTTATTAATAGTTAGTAAGGTAGTTGGTTAAGTTTAGGTATGGGGTAGGATTAAGGTATCCGAGGCAAAATATGGTGATGCTGAATAAGGCAGTGATATGCATGCTAATAAGCAACTAGTTAATAGTGAGAATTGCTCCCACTAGCTGAGAATCAAAACACTCAGATAACACAATTTGTCAAATTTAAATTATGAATCAAAATGGCCCCCAAATACGTGGGTAAGAAATTTAGCTTGAAGGGGACCAATACTATAGCTTAAAAGGGACCTATTATGCAAAAATCATGAGATGAGCATGAGATGGTTTGTTGTTGCCAGTATGCAGGAGCATGAGCTCTTGAAGCTGGTGCTCCCGGCCCCTTCTTCATCTTATTAGAGGGACACACACAAAAATGGCATGTTTTGGCTCGTACCATAAAAGTGGCAATTTGAACAAGCTATAAAAAAATTATCTGTGGGGTATTTTGAGCTAAAATTTAACATACACACTTTGGGGACATCAGAGACTTTTTACAACTTGTGAAAAGGCGCATTATAGGTCACCTTCAAAGCTATCTGACAAGTGAGAAGACAAAACAGAATAACTCAAAATTTAAAACATTCAATATCCCTTAAACAAGCTAAAAGGAGTCAATGATTTTAGACCAGCATTTAAAAAGTATCATTGTATAGGAAAGTATCGGTGTCTTGTCTGTATAAAGAAAACTTTTAGTTACTACTCTTAGAGTGAGTTGAAACAGTCAGTAATATAATAAAAATATCTAAATAAAATAAACAATTTAGCCTATAATAGCCTACTATACAGAAATGTAATGTAAAAAAAAATAATAATAAAATCCATAGTGTTCATTGTATGAATTAAATATAAATTGATTCATAAAGTTATGAAAGTTATTCAGAGAAGAGCAGTGAATAATTCTCTCACTTTCTTTTTTTGTTTGATTAACATTCATGACACAGACAACAGCAGGTTTATACAAGTAGGATGCTGCCACAGAATGCACAGATCTAATAAACTGACAAACTTTATTTTCCCAACTGTTTATGTTCACTTAAGACTAGGGCTGAAATGATTCCTTGAGTAACTCGAATACAAAAAATGATCGAGGCAAATTATGTGCTTCGAAGAATCGTTTAGTCCATTTACTAGGGATGCACTGAATTTTCAGCCGCCGGAAATATATGCCACGCCACACCGCCCAGCAGTGTGCGTATCAATGTGCATTTTGCTCATTTACCGCTCATGCTCACCGGAAAAGCTAAGTTGCGCCTACAAGAAATTTATATGTAGTATACTTGTTCCTGTTTGCAGTAGCGTTACTGTGCTGTGACATGCTGTAGTACAGTTGTACTGGGCAATGCTGGTAAAATCTCATTCACTGATCTACTCCTCATTACGCTCTGCTCATATGCGCTGATAATAATAGCTTAGCCAGGGTTTTTATATTTTTATACATGTTTACTTGATATTTCTTTACACAGAATCATCATTTCCCACTGATTTACGTGATCTGATGATCTTATGAAGTCGTGATTATGAGCTTGTCGTATTAAAGTGCTTTAATGTCGGAAAGAATAAAATGTAGCATCCCATTGGTTGACAATCATATAAACATTCACCGCGCTATACATGCAGCTCGCTGACAATTCTGGAATTTTGGTCAAATACATGCTTATTTCACTGCTTATAAAACACACAATATGGTTCGCATGAACGTTCATATCTAGCCTATAAATACACTACTTCAGCGACAAAACAAAGGGATGTAGTTGTTGTGAGAACAGCATTGACAGCAGCAATGATTGTTCCCTCCACCATGTTTAAGGTTTATGACCCGCCCAACTCGGAAACTCTGGTATCAAAATTATTTCCGAATTTCCCAGTAGTAAATACGACTTGAGAGGCCTTTCAATTTCCAATTAGGAAACTCGTATTCACGATAATTCCAATAGCACGTGAAGGCAACAATATACACACAGAAATTTAAAGGCATTCATGGCAACCCATCAAAATAAAAGTCCGGTTTAATTTGAAGACTGATTGCAGCAGAAATATATTTGTTCAGCAGAATGTACATACTACTACTAAAATTATGAAAACTTATTTAAGGAATGATCACACAACATTTCTTCCATGTTTTAATTTTAATAGTAAATCCCCTTTGTTTGCCAAAGTTTAAATTTTCAATAATTTAAAGATGAATTTTTTATGCCTTCATTTGATAACCAGATAAACACAGAATTTTTGAGGAAAAATAAAACATTTCATAAGGCTACTTTAAGAATAAATAACACTAAAACATTAGGTGAGAGAAAATAAAACATAACTTTATAATTGTCATTGTCTTTAATCATAGCTGTAATTATAATAACACTTAAAATATGTTAATATATGCGTGTAAAAAGTGTTTGTTTCAGCCACTTGAAGGCTGGATACATTGTGTACACATGACCAGGATGTTACCACCTCTGCCACATTTTGAGAAAGGAAAAAACCCTGTTTGTAGGACTATACATTATTTGGATAATTAGTCAAAAACAACAACAACAGTTATGTCTGATTCTGTTGCATAGAACTGAATAATAATAATACATTGATATTTAATATTAATATATTTTCTGTCCAATTTTCTTTCAATAAAAGTGTGGTTGTTTTATTGGCTTGTGTTTTTTTTATTTTTATTTCGTGTCATTAAAATTGAGTTAAATTAAAAAGTCTTACAAAATGACTTTGTAATAATTGTTTATTTTATTAAATAATATAAAGCATTTTCCGTTTCAGATTTCAACCAAGCACATCCAGAATTCTCGGTTTCGGCCCAGAATTTTAATTTCGGTGCATCCCTACCATTTACTGTAACTGCATACAGAGCACTGTGTTTGCAACCAAACACACACACACACACACACACACACACCAGTGTGCAGAGAGACATTTAAGAGGGTTTATTCTCCAAATAATTTTAAATTCATGTTGCTGAAAAATGTGTTAATAAATGTTGTGTGTATGGACTCTTGTTTTTGTTCCACGTTAGCTTCCTGCCCACTAATTTTTGCCTCTAACAAAAGCCACAAATCCTTCTAAGGCGGCAGTAAAGACTTGTTATGCCTGAGCTGTACTTAGGCTGAAACTTGAAAGTTAAGTTGCACAATGTTTAGCTTTTATTATTATTATTATTTTATTTCTATTATCTGGATTCATGTCTTAGTTTTAGGTTGTACTGCTGTACTTAGTTTTACCTTTTTTTAAAGTAATTTGAAATTTATTTTTATATATTTGTATTTGCATTTTGAATGTAACATGGCAATTAAATGCACTAAATGGGTTTAGTTTTCACAGTTATTAATATGCAATTTCACCAATAAAAATGTTCTTTTCTGAAAAGGAAAAAAATTACTTGTTCATTTTAAGAGACCCGTCTTATTTTCTCTTGTACATTTAGTATTGCTCTTTAATAAAGAAAAAGTACTTCTTATCCGATCACTAATCACTCGATTAATCGATGGAATTTTCGGTATAATACTCGATTACTAAAATATTCAATAGCTACAGCCCTACTTAAGACATAACACATGCAAAGCATGCAATAACCGTGGCAACTTTAACATTTGAAAGGATACTATGGCAAAGTTGTCGCTTTCCTTAATCAAATTGATTTTTTTTTTCATGAATATATGGTTGACCTGAAGAATGAAAGCTACATCATACACTTGGAAAATTATGAGCTACAGTATCTCACAGAACACTTAACTGGGGAAACTTAATTTCTAGCGATTATTGCCGATTTGATTGCACAGATACTATTTCAACTAAACTGAGCTAGACAATGACTTCTCTGAATTCACTAATGAAATGCCTTTAACTGAAAATTGAGTGTTTAAACTTATTATGCATTACTGACACTATCTTCCAATTTGATACTGTTAAGTGCTTTGACGCAATCTGTATTGTTAAAAGCGCTATATAAATAAAGGTGACTTGACAGAAGTGAGTACAGACCTCACATTTTTGTAAATATTTTATTATATCTTTTCAAGTGACAACACTGTAGCAAAGTGTCATTTCTTCAATGTAAAATAGTGAGTGTACAGCTTGTATAACACTGTAAATTTGCTGTCCCCTCAAAATAACTCACACAGCCATTAATGTCTAAACCGCTGGCCACAAAAGTGAGTACACCCCGAAGTGAAAATGTCCAAATTGGGCCCAATTAGCCATTTTCTCTCCCCGGTGTCATGTGACTCGTTCTCAGGTCTCAGGTGTGAATGGGGAGCAGGTGTGTTAAATTTGGTGTTATCACTCTCACTCTCTCATACTAGTCACTGGATGTTTCAACATGGCACCTCATGGTAAAGAACTCTGAGGATCTGAAAAAAATAATTGTTGCTCTACATAAAGATGGCGTAGGCTATAAGAAGAGTGCCAAGACCCTGAAACTGAGCTGCAGCACGGTGGCCAAGACCATACAGCGTTTTAAAAGGACAGGTTCCACTCAGAACAGTCCTCGCCATGGTCGACCAAAGAAGTTGAGTGCACTTGCTCAGCGTCATATCCAGAGGTTGTGTTTGGGAAATAGACGTATGAGTGCTGCCATTGCTGCAGAGGTTGAAGGGGAGGGGGGATCAGCCTGTCAGTGCTCAGACCATACGCCGCACTCTGCATCAAATTGGTCTGCATGGCTGTCGTCCCAGAAGGAAGCCTCTTCTAAAGATGATGCACAAGAAAGCCCGCAGACAGTTTGCTGAAGACAAGCAGACTAAGGACGTGGATTACTGGAACCATGTCCTGTGCTCTGATGAGACCAAGATGAACTTATTTGGTTCAGATGGTGTCAAGCGTGTGTGGCGACAACCAGGTGAGGAGTACAAAGACAAGTGTGTCTTGCCTACAGTCAAGCATGGTGGTGGGAGTGTCATGGTCTGGGGCTGCATGAGTGCTGCCGGCACTGGGGAGCTACAGTTCATTGAGGGAACCATGAATACCAACCAAGCGGCAACCTCCCGCTCCTTCTCTTGAAACCAACACGGAAGTGACTAAAACTGCAATTCATCGTCTGGCCGCTGGAAGCTGGCTCCAAAAGGGAGTCAATCCCATAGACTCCCCATGTTAAAATGCCCAACTTTACAGCAGAAAAAAACATGTTTACAGCCTGGTACAAAAAATTATTTTGGTCTATATAGCCCTTCCTGACAACTGTGAGAGGGGTGAATTTTTTTATAACTCATCCGTTTAAATTATATTAAGCCTTAAAGTTCTGCATAATTAAAAGGCGTGGCCACTTGAGTGACAGGTGGACTGCCGCGCGCTGTGCTCCAGAGTGTGAAACTCACTAGAGTGTGAAACTTCGAAAACTGGCTTTAAAGATTTATATTTGTACAGAAAAAAATAATTATAGGTAGGACACTGGGAATCTGGCAATTAGATGTTTTAATGAAAATGATCTCAAACTTGATTTTTACGGCTATATTGATATACTCTGCTTTTGCACTGTCTGCAAAAAGTGAGATGTCACACCAAGGAAAAAGGCAGTAACTCCATCTCCGATGGCGTTCATTGCAATGGATTTTGTCGACTTACAAGAAAAGGAAGGAAAAGGATTTAATTGCGAACAGTTTTTGATTTTGTTTGTGATACGATGTCAGGGCATTTGAGTTGTCATGTACAGAAGTGTGCAGCCCCAGACTGACAGCTTGCACGGAGTGAATAATCTGCATTATATATATTTAAAAAAAAACACTTTAAAGATTATTTACGATTAATTATTGTTGCAAAGTTATCGAATCGTTATTGCTTACAGTGCTTGTTATATGGAGCAGTTTGTTAGATCGCGATCTCTCTCATTTGTTTGTCTAATGAAGTGCAGACAGATATAGAAGTACACAATAAACGCGGTAGACTTTAATGGACAGTAAAACAAAGGCAGAATAGCGTATAACTCCAGGCTGGCACAGTATTGACAACGAATGCAAACAAATGCAGAGCACCGTAACTTATTTGAGCTTTCCAAAACAAAATCAAAGAGCGGTAACTGATGTTATACTGTGTTCTGCCTTGGTTTCTCCGGGGCTTTTCTCCATGATACTTAAACACATGTCCCAAAATGATCAATAACTCATTTTCGACCAAAAACGAAATTATGGTGTTTTGTCTTTGTACGGCAGCACTGCTGTCACTATAGAGGGGCGTGGTTTCAGCTCAGCTTCACCCACGTCCCGCCTTTTTGCCCATTTTCGATTATCCGGTGACGCGCTTCCAAGATGGCGGCGGTCGGCTCCGCCCACTTTAGGCTTCAAAAACGCTTTACAGAAACCTACGGGTGACGTCACGGACACTACGTCCATTTTTTTTACAGTCTATGATACCAACATGTACTGTGACATACTGAAGCAGAACCTGATCCCCTCCCTTCGGAGACTGGGCCGCAGGGCAGTATTCCAACATAACGACCCCAAACACACCTCCAAGATGACCACTGCCTTGCTAAAGAAGCTGAGGGTAAAGGTGATGAACTGGCCAAGCATGTCTCCAGACCTAAACCCTATTGAGCATCTGTGGGGCATCCTCAAACGGAAGGTGGAGGAGCGCAAGGTCTCTAACATCCACGAGCTCCGTGATGTCATGGAGGAGTGGAAGACTCCAGTGGCAACTTGTGAAGCTCTGGTGAACTCCATGCCCAAGAGGTTTAAGGCAGTGCTGGTAAATAATGGTGGCCACACAAAATATTGACACTTTGGGCCCAATTTGGACATTTTCACTTAGGGGTGTACTCACTTTTGTGGCCAGCGGTTTAGACATTAATGGCTGTGTGTTGAGTTATTTTGAGGGGACAGCAAATTTACACTGTTATATAAGCTGTACACTCACTACTTTACATTGTAGCAAAGTGTCATTTCTTCAGTGTTGTCACATGAAAAAGATATAATAAAATATTTACAAAAATGTGAGGGGTGTACTCACTTCTGTGAGATACTGTATATCACCGCTTATCGAAACTAGGGGTGTGACAATACACTTAGCTCACAAGATGAGACAAAATACAGATAATTGGTTCACTAGAACGAGACAATATTTTAAAGGTCCCATATTGTCAAAACTGAAATCTCCTGACTTTTTTCGTGATTACAGAGATCTAGGGGCTATGTAACTACCATATAAGTTTCAAAACAGTCAATCCCCAGTAAAGTACACACAGCCTGCATAAAGTTGCTGTGTTTTTTCATGAGCCGCTGTGACTTCCGTAAAAATGTGACACCTGATCTACTCAGTCACCGCCTTCAGTCACCACCCCGAGCACCGCCCACCCTCCTTTTGCCAAACCCCCAGACGACATTGCATCCATACCATTGCTGAGCAACAACACCACAGAAACATGTCGAAAAGGTTAACTTTAACCGACGAAACCAGACCAGCCGACCTGTAACGTTACACTCGCACTCAAAGGATGATCTGACAGGATTGTAACTATGAGGAGGATCACATCTAGCGTGTATAGGAAAGACAAACTCACCGTGTCTATCTAGTCATGATGATGATGTGAATACATTTCAATTTCAGCAGGCAACTATTTTTACAGCTACATTATTCCAGCCACAATTAATCACAACAAAGTATATTACAATTACAAACGATTATAAATCGTCAGTTTGTTGTTTTACACACATGCACACAGACATTATTTCATACACGACATATTCGTCACCTTTATTTATATAGCGCTTTTAACAATACAGATTGTGTCAAAGCACTTAACAGTATCAAATTAAAGGATAGAGTGTCAGTAATGTATAATAAGATTAAACACTCAATTTTCAGTTAAAGGCATTTCATTATTGAATTCAGAGATGTCATTGTCTAGCTCAGTTTAGTTTAAATAGTATCTGTGCAATCAAATCGGCGATAATCGCTAGAAATTAAGTGAGATGCAAGAAATCTTCAGATGCGCCCATAACAACAAAAGACAATACTTTATTGAACCTTTTCTGATAAGAAGTGTGTGCTGTAAATGCGAGCATTTTAGACGATCGTTTCTGTCCAGTCCACTTGATTTATAGTTTTTAACCACAGTTGGTTGTTTTTTTGTCTGACAGCGGCAGCAGGTATGCGATCAAATTTCTAATTTGAGGCTGTATTACGTTGATTCTGGCACCCAACATCACAAGATGATATTTTAATCTCCTTATGTAGCCGAATCTGCGCTGGCTTGAATTGGCCGCCTCCAGTTCTCCCTTTGTTTGTTTTACTTCCAGCTTAGCACGGTGACGTAATTGTGACGTCAGCCCTACATGACCCTAGTTACCTGTGGTTGGCCTAGCCGTGCGTCACTCAGAAAAGAACAGGCCAATCAGAAGAGAGGCCCATGAATATTGATTAGACAGGCCAAATCGAACTGTTCTTACCAGAGGTCATGAGAGAAGAGCTGTAAAAATATATTGAGATGGTTTTTGGTACTTATACTGTGAATATATATTCCTAAGGACATCAAAACCTAAAATAAAACTCCAGAAAGGTGTACAATATGGGACCTTTAATACTATTTTTAAGAAATTTTCAATTACAAAATATTTGTCTTTTGTCTCTTAACAAAAAGTCAAGTCACCTTTATTTATATAGCGCTTTTAACAATACAGATTGTGTCAAAGCACTTAACAGTATCGAATTGGAGGATAGAGTGTCAGTAATGTATAATGATAAGATTAAACACTCAATTTTCAGTTAAAGGCATTTCATTATTGAATTCAGAGATGTCATTGTCTAGCTCAGTTTAGTTTAAATAGTATCTGTGCAATCAAATCGACGATAATCGCTAGAAATTAAGTGTCCCCAACTGAGCAAGCCAGAGGTGACAGCGGCAAGGAACCAAAACTCCCTCTGTGACAAAATGGAGAAAAAAATCTTGGGAGAAACCAGGCTCAGTCGGGGGGCCAGTTCTCCTCTAAACAGACGAAACCCGCAGTTCAATTCCAACCGCAGCCATGTCAGATTGTGTAAAGGGCTTATCTGATTCCCGTGGTCTTGTCCCGATGGAGAATTTTAATTTATAATTTAATGTATTTGTTATATTTGTGTTTCATTCATTATTTGAAGTTTTTCATTTATATGATTAATACATTTGCTATAATTGTAATGTACAGTTTAATGCATTTATTGTTTCTCTGTCTATTTTTATAATATATATTTGTTTGTTTATTATAATTTAAATTTATGTCTCTGGGGCTCATCTAGGTGTCCTGGTCTCTGCTGACGATCAGGGCTGCAGACATCATCTCTTGGTGCTGATCCACCATCTGATCGGATACGGACTGAGAAACAGAGTAAGAAAGAAACAGACAAATAGTAGCGTAGATGCCATACTTCTTACGATGTAACGAGTACATCGTGTGTTATGGGGAGTGTTGCTGGTTCCGGTTGATCTAATTAATGCAGCCTAACAATCCTTTAACGGATTTGAATAATAGAAGCGTATTAGTGTGTTATGTGTAAGCCAGGTTAAAGAGATGTCTTTTTAATCTAGATTTAAACTGACAGAGTGCATCTGCCTCCCGAACAGTGTTAGGTAGATTGTTTCAGAGTTTGGATGCTAAATAGGAAAAGGATCTGCCGCCCGCAGTCGATTTTGATATTCTAGGTATTATCAAATGGCCAGAGTTTTGAGAACGCAGCGGACGTGGAGGACTATAATGTAATAAGAGCTTGCTCAAGTACTGAGGAGCTATGCCATTCAGTGTTTTATAAGTAATTAACAAGATTTTAAAATCTATCCGATGTTTGATAAAAGTTTGAAAAAGTAAAACAATGCAGTTGTATTTTGAAATATTTTAACTAATCTAGGGCTGTAATATGATTATTTTGGTAATCAAGTAATCTACTGATTATTTTGACAATCGAGTAATCTGATAGTTTTTAGTAACAAATAGACCTAAGTGAAAACCAGGCTTTAGTATGACTATTTATATATACACTGAGCAAAATTATAAATGCAACACTTTTGTTTTTGCCCCCATTTTTCATGAGCTGAACTCAAAGATCTAAGAGTTTTTCTATGTACACAAAAGGCCTATTTCTCTCAAATATTGTTCACAAATCTGTCTAAATCTGTGTTAGTGAGCACTTCTCCTTTGCCGAGATACTCCATCCACCTCACAGGTGTGGCATAAAGATGCTGATTAGACAGCATGATTATTGCACAGGTGTGCCTTAGGCTGGCCACAATAAAAGGCCACTCTAAAATGTGCAGTTTTATCACACAGCACAATGCCACAGATGTCGCAAGTTTTCAGGGAGCGTGCAATTGGCATGCTGACTGCAGGAATGTCCACCAGAGCTGTTGCCCGTGAATTGAATGTTCATTTCTCTACCATTAGCAGTCTCTAAAGGCATTTCAGAGAATTTGGCAGTACATCCAACTGGCCTCACAACCGCAGACCACGTGTAACCACACCAGCCCAGGACCTCCACATCCAGCATCTTCACCTCCAAGATCGTCACAATCAACAACCTGATCAACTCTATGCGAAGGAGATGTGTTGCACTGTGTGAGGCAAATGGTGGTCACACCAGATACTGACTGGTTTTCGGACCCCCCCAGATACCCCCAATACAGTAAAACTGCACATTTTAGAGTGGCCTTTTATTGTGGCCAGCCTAAGGCACAGCTGTGCAATAATCATGCTGTCTAATCAGCATCTTGATATGCCACACCTGTGAGGTGGATGGAGTATCTCAGCAAAGGAGAAGTGCTCCCTAACACAGATTTAAACAGATTTGTGAACAATATTTGAGAGAAATACAGTGGGGCAAAAAATTATTTAGTCAGCCACCAATTGTGCAAGTTCTCCCACTTAAAAAGATGAGAGAGGTCTGTAATTTTCATCATAGGTATACCTCAACTATGAGAGACAAAATGAGAAAAAAAAAATCCAGAAAATCACATTGTAGCCACGTTTCATCTTCAATGCCCTTGCTGATGGAAGGAGGTTTTCACTCAAAATCTCACAATACATGGCCCCATTCATTCTTTCGTTTACACGGCTCAGTCGTCCTGGTCCCTTTGCAGAAAAACAGCCCCAAAGCATGATGTTTCCACCCCCATGCTTCACAGTAGGTATGGTGTTCTTTGGATGCAACTCAGCATTCTTTCTCCTCCAAACACGACAAGTTGAGTTTTTACCAAAAAGTTCTATTTTGATTTCATTTGACCATATGACATTCTCCCAATCCTCTTCTGGATCATCCAAATGCTCTCTAGCAAACTTCAGACGGGCCCGGACATGTACTGGCTTAAGCAGGGGGACACGTCTGGCACTGCAGGATTTGAGGCCTTTGTTACTTTGGTCCCAGCTCTCTGCAGGTCATTCACTAGGTCCCCCCCCGTGTGGTTCTGGGATTTTTGCTCACAGTTCTTGTGAGCATTTTGACCCCACGGGGTGAGATCTTGCGTGGAGCCCCAGATCGAGGGAGATTATCAGTGGTCTTGTCTTCCATTTTCTAATAATTGCTCCCACAGTTGATTTCTTCACACCAAGCTGCTTACCTATTGCAGATTCAGTCTTCCCAGCCTGGTGCAGGTCTACAATTTTGTTTCTGGTGTCCTTTGACAGCTCTTTGATCTTGGCCATGGTGGAGTTTGGAGTTGGACTGTTTGAGGTTGTGGACAGGTGTCTTTTATACTGAGAAGAAGTTCAAACAGATGCTATTAATACAGGTAACGAGTGGAGGACAGAGGATCCTCTTAAAGAAGAAGTTGCAGGTCTGTGAGAGCCAGAAATCTTGCTTGTTTGTAGGTGACCAAATACTTATTTTACCAAGGAATTTACTAATTAATTCTTTAAAAATCCTACAATGTTTTTTTCTGGATTTATTTTTCTTTTAATTTTGTCTCTCATAGTTGAGATATACCTATGATGAAAATTACAGGCCTCTCTCATCTTTTTAAGTGGGAGAACTTGCACAATTGGTGGCTGACTAAATACTTTTTTGCCCCACTGTAGGCCTTTTGTGTACACAGAAAAAGTCTTAGATCTTTGAGTTCAGCTCATGATAAATGGGGGCAAAAACAAAAGTGTTGCATTTATAATTTTGTTCAGTGTAAATTAACGATGACGCAATAATAATTGGCTCAAATAAAATATCAAAACCAAGTAACTGCATGGTTTTATTGAACAACACTTTTAAAATACATAATGTAATAT
This sequence comes from Onychostoma macrolepis, assembly GCF_012432095.1. Classification (NCBI taxonomy): domain Eukaryota; kingdom Metazoa; phylum Chordata; class Actinopteri; order Cypriniformes; family Cyprinidae; genus Onychostoma; species Onychostoma macrolepis. Next base: position 22,390,994 of record NC_081163.1, on the reverse strand, counting down.
GCCTATTCATAATATGAACAACCAACTTAAGTACATTATGTATTATAACAAATACCTGCAGAGGGCAACAACAGGCGTGATTTACAGCGATTAAACATTTAAATCCATTTAATTTTAACCCTCTGGGGGCTGAGGGTGTTTTGGGGCCCCGGAGAAGTTTTGACATGCCCTGACATTTGTGCTTTTTTCAGTTGCTTATAAACATTTTAATGGCTAAAGTCTAAAAACACTGTATTCAGCACAAACTGGGCTACGATAATATGTGAGCAGCTTGTATGTACGTGATTGTGTTTTTGAGAAAACAACGTTTATGCGTGGTTAGAAAAACTAAAATTTTAAAGTAACTGAAATAAGGCCATAAAACACATACAGAACATTTGTTCACAAGACTTTTGAGAACTGGATCTTGTAGCCTAGAATTTTTGCTTCAAAATGATCTGAAAATAATGTAACTCACTCATTCAGAGAAAACAATATATTGATTTAAATTTTCTAAGTCACTTTTTGAGTAGAAAGGGTCTATGCGAGAGGGCGTGAACTATCCTGGATAATGCTGTGAGTCACACCTGAGAAGACAAAGGCCCGCATAATGAGCTCCATAATGAGCCATTGAGTCAGGTGTGTGACTGAGAGGGAACTGCTACAAGAAAGAATGTGAGGAAAAAATAAATGTGTATACATATAACTATCACATAAAATAACTTGAGATTCACTTGCGAGTGCAGTTAAACAGTTTATTAGGAACAAACAAACAAATAAACAACAGAAGAGTCAAGACATCGTGGGTGCAATATCCAAAACAGAGGCAGGAAATTGGAACCCAGGAAAACAGGAGACAGCAGAAACTGCATAAGAAAACACAAAACAGACGTGAGCAACACAATGAACAGACAAAGACAAAGCAAACATGGTGACAATATATACACTACCAGTCAAATTATTTAAACAGTAAGATTTGTAATTTTTTTTTTAAGAAGTTTTTTTTAACAAGCTCACCAAGCCTGCATTTATTTGATCCAAAGTACAGCAAAAACAGTACATTATATTTATTATAATATATAGGCCTACATATTGTTACTATTCAAAATAAATAAAGCACCCCCCCACACACACACTAAAATTAATAAATAAATTAGTGAGCATGTTGACAGGCTTATCAGGAGCAACTATATTATTACATTAGCAATCACCAATATTGCCCACGTGATTTTATAACATAGATGCACACATGCTTTGCATGTATTGTCATACAATACAAAAACAACATTTTATAACTGAGAAACTAAATTATTATTGTTAAGCTCATTATAAACATGTTTGAGCAGGTATTTGCAAACAGAGTAGGCTACTTCACAGTAAAGATTGATCTAAACTTTCTTAGACATTACTTTTATATCATTGTTTATAGAACATATAACTATCCTCACATCGTGCAACATCTAAATGCAATGAAAGGTTGCCTATCATATTTCAAAATGTTGCACTCGATTTCACACATTTTATGAGTTATAGTTTGGGAAAAGTTCACCTAGTAAATGCGTTCAACTTTGTCACAACAACGCATTATCGAATGCCAATAAGAAACATTACTTACTCGGTATAAAATATCTCCTCCTCCGCTGGCTCCAGCTGCGCTCGCGTTCTGCTTGTGAGGTAAACAAAGCTTTTTCCTCTCAGCGCGTCTTCTGGGGGTAAATACAAGGCAGGCTTATTCCTCTCAGCGCGTTTCTGAGGTAAATACAAGGCTTATTCCTCACAGCGTGTTCTTCCAAAACTGAAAAGTATCCGAGATGAACACGTTGCTGCTTTGTTTACGGTGGTGTGGGCGTTTACATGCTGCGTGCCTCGCGTGGAGAATTGTAATAACAATAGCACGAGCAGCGCGTGGTATTGTTATCGATAATGAGCCCAGACGGAAAAACTGGACATGTCCTTGGTTTCAAACGGATTACTTTATCACAGAATATTTGTTTTTGGTAAGACTTACTTAATTTAACAGTAGACATGTCAAGCTTTCTATAGATATATTTCTCATGTCTCTGTGTGAAGTATTTGCTGAGTTACAGTTCATTTTAGTGACGTGTTTCAAAAAGCAGTTCGCAGAGACGGAGAAGACAGAGAGCGCACCCTGTTTGTTTTCTTTATTCTTCAAAAGCACAAAGTTTAGTTGTTATTATGAGTGTATACAAATAAAAGTAGACCCCTTACAGATTCGTATGGTGTATTGCTCTTATCTGTACGATCAAAAATGGTAATTTTTGAGTAATTCAAGCTCATTTCGGCCTTATCAGGAAAATCTGCCTCAAATGCGTATACGCGTTTGTCGACCCCAGAGGGTTAATATTTGGCCACATGCAAAGTTTTATTTTGAAATCACGATGTACAAAAAATGGCATATTTAGAAATAGGTTGATGTATTCTCCTGTGTTGGCAACGCTACAAGCCCCTTTCACACATACAGTCTTTCCTGGTAAATTACCGTTTTACTGTCGTAACCTCGGGTCCCTGAGAGACGGGAACGAGACATGGCGTAAACGCCTTGGGGACTCCCTTCCTTCCTAACCTACCTGAAATCTTATTGCATAATACCAGTGAAGTTGCAACTCTCACTGGCCAATGTCAGCCAAGATGGCTAATAGGGGCGGGGCTATATAATGTGCTGTTTTGGCGGCATAAGCTCAGAATCTTCTGACTGAACCAACAGCACAGCCGACCAGAGCAGCGAACACGGCGGCCTACGCCATGTCTACGCGGTCTCTCGACATGGCGTAAACAACCTTGGGGACTGTGTTTTCAGCCATATCTGGAGGGGGCGCATATACAGCAGACCGAGGTGACATCGTCGCGGCCGTCGCCATCCGTCCCAAGAACCTCTGATATTCCTTCAGTGTCACGGGACGGCCTAGTCTGAATACATTCAAAGCGGACATTAAATTTCGCATGCGCTCTCATCGAGATCGAGTCCAACTGCACCCCAAGATACATGATTGACTGGCTGGGGTGAAACACGCTTTTTTGTTTGTTCACACAGAGACCTAGGCTCTGTAGGTGAAGTAGTAGAGCGTGTTTGTGGCTGTTGAGCACATCCTCCGAATGGGCCAACACCAGCCAATCGTCCAGATTGTCGTTGTACAAGCAGGGTGATCGGTATTAGTCCCGCCCCTCCTCCACTCTGATTGGTTGGCTGACTAGAAAGTGACACTGATGAGCGCAGCGTTTTCCTCAAAGTTGAACATTCTTCAACTCTCGGCGCCAAGAAAAATATGCCCGAACGCTCAGCGCGAAAAAGACGCTCAGTGCTCGGCACGCTCCTGGCGTTTTGAAAAACGCGGCGCTCCCATTGAGAACAACTGAAAAAATATACGCTATAGCCGCGGGGAAAAATGCTTTGGTGGACACACGGCCTTAAGGTTTCAGCGCCATAGAGAAACATTGGAAGATTCGAAGCTCGCATCGGTTTTATGGGGTTTATGCTTCAAATATAGAAAAAGATGTGCCTGGGGTACTTGTAACACTGATTCCAGGTATCCTGAGAGGATGGGCAATAAAATGTATTACATTTCCTGAATTCAAACAAAACAGAGCAAAATGTCCCCAAGTATTCCAGTTAATTTTCTGATTGTCAATTTTCATTTTCAAAATGTACAATTTTCATCTGCTCAAACAGAACGTTAATGTTATCTTGTGCTTTAGCAAAGTATCACTGGCTAAAACTAGCTAACGTTAAAGTTAGTGAGTCCATGCTAATGTACAAACCTAAATAGCGGACTGTTCTCGCGTCTTGTACAATGTAGGTCAAAAGCACATAAACGAAGGTCTACATTTTAGTGCCTCTCCATATGAAACTGGTTAAATGAACATTAATTTAATCGTACCCTGCGATACATGAACAGTGTTGATCCTGCATGTTGTCATCCACGATCGTGATGACTGACCGTAATATGAGACTTCTCCCGCTTGCATTGTGATCTGTAAACCCTCCTTCGAGTTACACACCATATTTATTTTAAAATATTTTATAAATCCCTCCATGGAATATTTAATTCCCATTTGGTGGCCTTCTGTGTCCAAAATTGTGCAAAAACATTGTGGGACAGGGTTTTCATATTGTAGATGTCATTGTAAGACAGTGAGCAACTCTTACCGATAGGTCAATTGTGAATTGTACATACAGTAAGGGAGATATTGGCAAAATTGCACAACGTACCACAACCTGTGGAACATGAAAAACCCTTTTGGTGAATTACTGTAGTTTAAAAAAAAAAAAAAAGATATTTGTGTACTGTACATACCGTATGGGAACTCTAAGGCAAAATCTAACCTGTAGTAAGTCAGTTTTGAATCTAGCAACCGTTGGAATATGAAAAAAAACCCTTTCCAGGTATCTTTTATATGTAAATAATTGTGTACTGTACATACACATATAAAGGGAGGTATTGGCAAAATCTCATCTGTAGTAAATCACTATGAGCAATACAAGCTTTACAATTTAACTGTGTTATTTTAAATGTCAAGTCATTTTAATTTAAATACATTGGACGTTTTAACCCAGTCGGTGGAATTATCAGACAGCCCCTTAGGTGCGATAGCGCGTCAATCCTTTCTCCGGTTTACATTTGCAGCAACAATACACCTAGGCGGTTTTGAACTCTTTTTTTATGTCGATATAAAGTGGTTGCTTACTGTTAAAACTAATCGTGGTATTGATATCTTTGTAGGACTGTCGACTCTACAGATCAGTGGTAAGGAAAGAAACGAAAATGCAGCGCGTTGTGTTCTTCTGACCTCATTTGCTTGCCTGTATATAGTTTGCATAATCATCAATAAAGCGTATTCTGAGATCTGAGGTCTTATCACTGTATTAGTTCACTAAGGCTCATTACGCGTCGTTGGGGAATCCTGGAGTGTGACGTATGAGGGGAACCCGAGTATTACAGCACAGCGTCACACAAGCCATTATACAAAGTTACAGAAACTAAACAACCGAAAGCAATATATGTCTTCCTCAGATGTAATGTTAGTTCTGTACTTCAACGTTGGGTAAAAGAGCATTATAAATTTCCTTTGTGGTAGAGAAAGCTGCTTACATGTAGACTACGGGAAACAGCGAAGATGATGAATTAAACACACACACAATCAGCGTTTCCACATGTTTATACTGGCCGCGATAATCAAAACTTCTACGTAGCGTTTGCTCCATTTCTGCAAATCAGTTTTTGTAAATGAATGACTTGATCCACATATGGCCTTCATCAACAGCCGCTTGCGCCACCTGCTGGTGAGCGGCTGACATCAGCTGGAGATCATGCATCGGTGCTCTACTGCTATTCCTGCGGTTCCCGGATGTGCAACGCTGAATTTTCTGCCGAATTTTAACCACTGAATTTGTGGCAGCGAATTTGGAAAGGGAAATAAAGTGACCGAAATTTGCCTGTCGAATATTATACATCGTATTTTCAAACAGATTGAATATTTTGGAAGTGAATTCCGGAAGGTGAATATGAACTATTTTTTTAATTATGAAAATGGGTGTGAAATATTTTGAATTGAAATATTCACAGCTTAAATAAACAACTATGTTAAATAAGACAAGCCCTAAAAATGCAAGCCCTGGAAATAAAAGGCATTAAAATGCAAGAACTGTTAATTGCAATGCATCTTTTTTTTCGATTTGTGGAATTCAGCATGCTTTATGTTTCAAAAACTATTGTCACTATTCTGCTTCCATACTTTAACATTATTTTTAGTGATCTCTGACTGGCGAAGTCGAACATCATTAGCGCCGACGTGAATAACAATCTTACTGAAATTACGTTTAGCATTAGCCAGCACTTTTAAATTTGCCAAGATGTCAGGCGCTCTGGCTCACGATAAACATTGGACTATGGTGGCTTTCATCAAGTTTCTCAGTGGGTGTGTGGGGAGAACCTGTTTGATGTTTTGATCGGAACGGAAGAGCGGTGTTTTGACCCGTGACTATGCCGCCTCACAATTGCCCTGCTGCCGAGGCGCTGAAACCAGAACCGAACAATGTACAGTACTCCTTGAGCTAGTCGCATCCAAAGCAGTATCTACAGCCCTCACATTCTTACTATCCTCAACTAAAGTTTGGATGCGTGTCTCTAGTTCTAAAATCTTCTCCGTCAGCCTAACTATTTCCCTGCATTTATCACATGTGAATCCCTCGTCGCCGACAGAGAGAGATAAACTATACATGTGGCAAGCGGTACAAACAACAATAGCAGGAGAAGAAGCCATTACTCACCGTGATTGATGAATGATTCACTTACCACTGTTTGATGAACTCGTGAAAAACGGCGCGCGAGAGAAAATGAAAGAGCGAGAAAAAAGAAAACAATAATAGGCGCGAATAGAAACGCAAATGGAACAAGCTTTTAAAAAGGTTTTAAAAAGCAAACAATCAAATTAGTTAGATTAGTTTGATAGTTAATACCAGAAATATGGTGGGAATTAAGTTATATTTTATCACTTTAAACAACAGAGAGTGAAAGTAAGTATATGCGTTCAGGAGGTGTGGCTTTAGATGGCGATTTGCAGGAAGGGTGGGACGTACGCTTTCAGTGCTATCAGGTTAGCACTTTCCAAGATGTCCTACTGCACCTTTAATAGCATTCACCGTTTGTTTGAAAACATGTCATTAACTAACTGCATGATTTTTAACCATACATTTAGACATCACCACTGATGTGTAATGTCCTAAATGTAAAATAGAAACTTTCATTTTCTGTGAAGTTGCTTTGCATGGATTTTAATATCCATGTTGATAATGAAAAAGATTAGTTGGGATCAGCATTTATAGACATTCTAAACTCTATTGGTGTTAAACAACACGTGTCAGGACCTACTCATTGTCGAAATCATACTCTAGATTTAATACTGTCACATGGAATTGATGTCAGTGGCGTTGAAATTTTGCAGCAGAGCGATGATATCTCAGATCATTATCTAGTCTCCTGTATATTCCATATAGCTAAAGCTGTAAAGCCAACTTCTTGTTACAAATATGGTAGAACCATTACCTCTACCACAAAAGACTGCTTTATAAATAATCTTCCTGACTTATCTCAGTTCCTTAGCATATCCAATAGCTCAGAACAACTCGATGATGTAATAGGAACTATGGACTCTCTCTTTTCTAGCACTTTAGATGCGGTTGCTCCTTTACGCTCAAGGAAGATTAAGGATAAGAGTCCAACACCGTGGTATAATGAGCACACTCGCACCCTAAAGAGAGCAGCCTGGAAAATGGAGCGCAGCTGGAGGAAAACTAAATTAGAGGTATTTCGTTTAGCTTGGCGGGGAAGTACCCTATCCTACAGAAAAGCATTAAAAACTGCTAGATCTGATTACTTTTCGTCTCTTCTAGAAGAAAACAAACATAACCCTCGGTATTTATTCAATACAGTGACTAAATTAACGAAAAATAAAGCATCAACAGGTCTTGGCATTTCCCAAGAGCACAGTAGTGACTTTATGAACTACTTCACTTCCAAGATCGATACTATCAGAGATAAAATTGTATCTTTGCAGCCATCAGCTACAGTATCGCATCAGATAGCGCACTATAGATCCCCTGAGGAGCAATTTCATTCATTCTCTGCTGTAGGAGAGGAAGAATTATATTTACATTTACATTTATGCATTTAGCAGACGCTTTTATCCAAAGCGACTTACATTGCATTCAAGTTACAGTTTTATCAGCTCTTGCTTTCCCTGGGAATCGAACCCATGATCTTGGCGTTGCTAGTGCCATGCTCTACTATTTGAGCTACAGGAAAGCCTTATATAAACTTGTTAAATCATCTAAACCAACAACATGTATGTTAGACCCGATTCCATCTAAACTACTAAAAGAGCTGCTTCCAGAAGTCATAGATCCTCTTTTGGCTATTATTAATTCATCATTGTCATTAGGATATGTCCCCAAAACCTTCAAATTGGCTGTTATTAAGCCTCTCATAAAAAAAACGCAACTTGACCCCAAAGACCTAGTTAATTACAGACCAATCTCAAATCTCCCTTTTCTGTCAAAGATACTAGAAAAGGTAGTATCCTCACAATTATATTCCTTCTTAGAGAAAAATGATATCTGTGAGGAATTCCAGTCAGGATTTAGATCGTATCATAGTACTGAGACTGCTCTCATTAGAGTTACAAATGACCTGCTTCTATCATCTGATCGTGGTTGTATCTCTTTATTAGTTCTACTGGATCTTAGCGCTGCGTTCGACACTATCGACCACAACATTCTTTTGAATAGACTACAAAACTTTGTTGCCATTAGTGGAAGCGCCTTAGCATGGTTCAAATCGTACTTATCTGACCGCCATCAGTTCGTAGCAGTGAATGAAGAGGTATCATATCGATCACAAGTGCAGTATGGAGTACCTCAAGGCTCAGTACTAGGGCCGTTACTTTTCACGCTTTACATGTTACCCTTGGGAGATATTATCAGGAGACATGGTGTTAGCTTTCACTGTTATGCTGATGATACTCAGCTCTATATTTCTTCGCCCGGTGAAACACACCAAATTGAGAAACTAACGGAATGCATAGTCGATATAAAAACTGGATGACAAGTAATTTTTACTGCTAAATTCTGAAAAACAGAGCTGTTAATTATCGGACCTAAAACCCCACATGTAATAACCTAGAACATTATCTAACACTTGATGGCTGCTCTGTCAATTCTTCTTCATCAGTCAGGAACCTAGGTGTGCTGTTCGATAGCAATCTGTCATTTGAAAGCCATGTTTCTAGCATCTGTAAAACTGCATTTTTCATCTCAAAAACATATCTAAATTGCGACCTATGCTCTCAACGTCAAATGCAGAAATGTTAGTTCATGCGTTTATGACCTCAAGGTTAGACTATTGTAATGCTTTATTGGGTGGTTGTTCTGCACGCTTGATCAACAAACTACAGTTGGTCCAAAATGCAGCAGCTAGAGTCCTTACTAAAACCAGGAAATATGACCATATTAGCCCGGTTCTGTCAACACTGCATTGGCTCCCTATCAAACATCGGATAGATTTTAAAATCTTGTTAATTACTTATAAAGCCCTGAATGGTTTAGCTCCTCAGTACTTGAGCGAGCTCTTATCGCATTACAGTCCTCCACGTCCGCTGCGTTCTCAAAACTCCTAGAATATCAAAATCGACTGCGGGCGGCAGATCCTTTTCCTATTTAGCACCGAAACTCTGGAACAATCTACCTAACACTGTTCGGGAGGCAGACACACTCTGTCAGTTTAAATCTAGATTAAAGACCCATCTCTTTATCCTGGCGTACACATAACACACTAATACACTTCTATAATTCAAATCCGTTAAAGGGTTGTTAGGCTGCATTAATTAGATCAACCGGAACCGGGAACACTCCCCATAACACACAATGTACTTGTTGCATCGTAAGAAGAATGGCATCTACGCTAATATTTGTCTGTTTCTTTCCTATTCTGTTTCTCAGTCCGTATCTGATCAGATGGTGGATCAGCACCAAGAGATGATGTCTACAGCCCTGATCGTCAGCGGAGACCAGGACACCCAGATGACCCCCAGAGACATATCCCCAGCGAAAACCTAGATTAAATTACATTAAAACTAAAAAAATATAACAAAATAACTAAAAATATAATAAAATACCTAACTACATAATACTACTATTGTTAGAACTTGCAACAAAATTAAAATAGAAATATAAACTTTTGAACTGTGGGTTTCGTCTGGTCAGAGGAGAACTGGCCCCGACTGAGCCTGGTTTCTCCCAAGGTTTTTTTTTTCTCCATTCTGTCACAGAGGGAGTTTTGGTTCCTTGCCGCTGTCGCCTCTGGCTTGCTCAGTTGGGGACACTTAATTTCTAGCGATTATCACCGATTTGATTGCACAGATACTATTTAAACTAAACTGAGCTAGACAATGACATCTCTGAATTCAATAATGAAATGCCTTTAACTGAAAATTGAGTGTTTAATCTCATCACTATACATTACTGACACTCTATCCTCCAATTTGATACTGTTAAGTGCTTTGACACAATCTGTATTGTTAAAAGCGCTATATAAATAAAGGTGACTTGACTTGCAACTATTTGTATCGTGAAAAGCACTATAAAACTCCTAATCTGCTACGTATTGATAGTAAGTAAGGTAGTTGTTATTTTTCGGTATGGGGAAGGGTTATGGGATCTAGAATATGGTCATGGATTAAGACGTGACCCTGGACCACAAAACCAGTCATAAGGGTCAATTTTTTGTGAGATTTATACATCATCTGAAAGCTGAATAAATAAGCTTTTCATTATGGTTTGTTAGCAGTGGTGGAGGTAACGAATTACAACTACTCACGTTACTGTAAGTAGTTTTTTCAGGTACTTGTACTTTGAGTAGATTTTTAAAGCTGTACTTCGTTACATTTAAATCATAGTTCGTTACTGAGTACGCCCAATTTGAATTGATATTCAAACCTTTGACGGCATTTCAGTAGCCATTAGCCAATAAAGATATCCGATCATAAACGGACCAATAATAATGAACTGCCTGCCCTCTCACTCCGATATTGCTTGCTCAGACTGTGTGCAATCTTGATCTCTACGTGCTGTTATAGTAGAAATTATTTATCTTTGCTCCTAGATTAAACTTTTTCAAAAGTTATCATTCAGAACAGATCCACGCCTGACCGATGAAAATGCTACTGGACATTTTATTGACTAAGTGAAATGCACTAGAAAGTCTTTCAATATGAAAGATGGAACTTTAATTTCTTTACAATGTAAATTTATGCTAGAAATTTTTCAGAATGTGATATTTGTCTGATTTGTACATATAAATATCCTAGTCTGCGTAACTGCATCACTACATTGTACAGACATTACAGGTCAACGCCATCCGATGTTCCATTTCTTTAAATAAATAACATATATGGCTCTTAAATCACTGCTTATAAAAATTCAGTGTTGTGACATTTCGAATACCTCAACTGAATTGAGTTCATATATTAAAGCTATATGTCTTTTTTTGTAAATTCAGTTCAGTTTGAAACCAAATTTGAAATCAAGCTTCTTTGCTGTAAGCATTTGCAACAAAGTTACCCTATTTTAAAGAAATGCACAGAATGAGCAAATGTTTAAGATTGAGATTTTTGTAATGGTAATGGATCAATGTTTACAGGTGCTGGTCATATAATTAGAATATCATCAAAAAGTTGATTTATTTCACTAATTCCATTAAAAAAGTGAAACTTGTATATTATATTCATTCATTACACACAGACTGATATATTTCAAATGTTTATTTCTTTTAATTTTGATGATTAGAGCTTACAGCTCATGAAAGTCAAAAATCAGTATCTCAAAATATTAGAATATTTACATTTGAGTTTGAATAAATGACCATCCCTACAGTACAAATTCTGGGTATCTCTTGTTCTTTGAAACCATAATAATGGAGAAGACTGCTGACTTGACAATGATCCAGAAGATGAACATTGACACCCTCCACAAAGAGGGTAAGCCACAGAGGGTCATTACTGAAAGGTGTGGCTGTTTACAGAGTGCTGTATCAAAGCATAGTAAATGCAAAGTTGACTGGAAGGAATAATTTGGGTAGGAAAAGGTGCACAAGCAACAGGGATGACTGCAAGCTTGAGAATACTGTCAAGCAAAGCTGATTCAAACACTTGTGAGAGCTTCACAAGGAGTGAACTGAAGCTGGAGTCAGTGCATCAAGAGTCACCACGCTCAGACGTCTTCAGGAAAAGGGCTACTAAGCCACTTCTGAAGCAGAGACAACATCAGAAGTGTCTTACCTGGGCTGTGGAGAAAAAGAACTGGACTGTTGCTCAGTGGTCCAAAGTCCTCTTTTCAGATGAAAGTAAATTTTGCATTTCATTTGTAAATCAAGGTCCTAGAGTCTGGAGGAAGAGTGGAGAGGCACAGAATCCAAGTTGCTTGAAGTCCAGTGTTAAGTTTCCACAGTCTGTGATGATTTGGGCTGCCATGTCATCTGCTGGTGTTGGTCCACTGTGTTTTCTGAAGTCCACAGTCAACGCTGCCATCTACCAGGAAATTTTAGAGCACTTCATGCTTCCTTCTGCTGACAAGCTTTATGGAGATGCTGATTTCATTTTCCAGCAGGACTTGGCACCTGCACACAGTGCCAAAGCAACCAGTATCTGGTTTAAGGACCATGGTATCCCTGTTCTTAATTGGCCAGCAAACTCGCCTGACCTTAACCCCATATGGGGTATCGTGAAGAGGAATAAATCAACTTTTTGATGATATTCTAATTATATGACCAGCACCTGTATATGTAGGCTATGTAAATAAAAGCCTATATTAAAATCTGTTCATCATATAAAGTGAACGTGTCTTTTTTTTTTTTTGAAGACTTGGATTAAACCACTCAAAGCTTGAAATAATGTTTGCCTTGAAAAAATGGATGGACAAAACAATTTGAAATATTAAAATATCTATATGGCAGTATACAGTATGTGGTAGTTTTGCCAATGGTATTGAAGTCATCATGAAATCAAAAATGACCCTATTTACTTTTTTAGTGCACATTACTAGTCTTGTGGTGAATAATTAAACCGTGCAAGTCAACACACCGGGGGAAAAAATAAATTGTCTGCCGTCGTAATATTTAATTAAACCCTGAAATTTTGCTTCCGCTCTGGAATGGCGTTCTCGCTCTGATGACATCAGTCTGAAGGCTTGGGGAGAATCCTCTTGTTAACTATGACGTAAGGATTGCTGTTTCCGGGTCCATGCCTCTAATAATAATAATAATAATTATTAATTCCTTACATTTATATAGCGCTTTTCTAGGCACTCAAAGCGCTTTACATTGTGAGGGGGGGGGGGGGGTCTCCTCATCCACCACCAGCATGCAGCATCCACCTGGATGATGCGACGGCAGCCATAATGCGCCAGAACGCCCACCACACACCAGCTTATTGGTGGAGAGGAGACAGAGTGATCAAGCCAATCAGCAGATAAGGGGATTGTTAGGAGGCCATGATGGTCAGAGGCCAATGGGCAAATTTGGCAAGGATGCCGAGATCACACCTCTACTCTTTTTGAAAGACATCCTGGGATTTTTAATGACCACAGAGAGTCAGGACCTCGGTTTAATGTCTCATCCGAAGGACGGTGCTTTTGATAGTATAGTGTCCCCATCACTATACTGGGGCGCTAGGACCCACACAGACCACAGGGTGAGCACCCCCTGCTGGTCTCACTAGCACCTCTTCCAGCAGCAACCTAGTTTTCACAGGAGGTCTCCCATCCAGGTACTGACCAGGCTCAACCCTGCTTAGCTTCAGTGGGCAACCAGTCTTGGGCAACAGGGTGACATGGCTGCCGGCTCTACTCATTTCACTTGAGAGTACCATCTCAACAGCCATTTATGAGCACTATTTAATTAATATTGCATATTTAAGCTAAGCATTTAAAAATTTGCTTCAGTCTCCGTGCTCACAGTGTCTCAGAAAATAATATTTTAGCTGAAACACTGTCTTGCCATCTGGGTTTTCAATATGGAGATAAAGGTTAGGGTTATAATTTTTCAGTATTACATGACATTGTGGGTGTATATTAGCACAGTTTGTTGTTTTCTTGAGGTATCTGGCAGAGCGTTAGGACCCAGAAGCGAAAATATGAATTAATATTTTTTGATAATTCATTAAATATTGCCGCTAAAAAGTAACTAGTACTCAGAGTAGTTTTGAGATGAGTAATTTGTACTTTTACTTAAGTACTGTTTTGATACCAGTACTTTTACTTGTAATTGAGTATTATTTCAGCAATGTAACAGTACTTGTACTTAAGTACAAATTTTCAGTACTCTTTCCACCACTGTTTGTTAGGATAGGAAAATATTTAGCCGAGATATAACTACTTCAAAATCTGGAATCTGAGGGTGCAAATATCAAAATATTGAGAAAATTGCCTTTAAAGTTGTCCAAATGAAGTCTTTAGTAATGCATATTACTAATAAAAAATTACAGTTTGATAAATTCACGGTAGGAAATTTACAAAATATCTTCACGGAACATGATCTTTACTTAATATTCTAATGATTTTTGGCATAAAAGAAAAATCGATCATTTAGACCCATACAATGTATTGCTGGCTATTGCTACAAATATACCTGTGCAACTTATGACTGCTTTTGTGGTCCAGGGTTGCATATGTCTTTTATAAATACTAATAAACAGTCAATATGCATGCTAATAAGCAACTACTTAACAGTGAATTGTTCCCGAATCTAATGTGCTGCCAAAGTATTTAATTTTGAAAATGTAATGCTGATAACAGAGAAAACACTTGTTATATTTGCGTATACCATGTGAATCATAGATTGGATTTAAAAGTGTTTTGCTGAGACACATTCATCTGCCCAAGTGTAAATACACTGATATATAATTTCTGGGGTTAATAATTGCTCACTGTTCCAGAACAAACTGCATTGTCTCCATCAGGCCCATCTGCTCCTCTCCAATCAGAGATGGCTGGAATAAGATCTCTGGCACACGCAGACGCTCTGTGCCCACAAACAGCTGATGATACTCTGCCTTGTTAAACAATAGCTAACACAAAGTAGAAAAAGAGAGCAAAATCGAGACCAAATGATATACGAATACGAATACAATGAACAATTCTGAATGAAGTCATTCCTTGACTTTATTCAAAGATTACCTGGATGGCACTGGTAGTTTTGCCGGGCTCGTCATTGTCCTGAATTAAATCTGGTACCATTTCACTCCCATCTTCTGCGGGTTGCTCCACCTCTGCAGTCTGTTTCAACAACATGATGAACAACAAGTTTTGCACAAAAATAAATATTATTTGCAAAACATGATTATTACCCTCATTCTATCATGTTTTATTATTTTTATTCAGTAATTCAAACAAATCAAAGACAGCACTATGAGATCACAAGGCCAGAAACACAAAGAAGTGTCTGCATTCACAAACCTCAGCCTTCATGAGCCTGTGCTGCTCCATGCTCATACTGAGTTTATGGATGTAAGATTGAAGCTCCTCAGCTGAGTCCATGTTGAGCTCCACCAGACTCCTGTGAAATAGTTCCAGAGAGCCATCCTCCAGCAGTTCCTGATGGAAACTTGACTATTACTGTGTGCATACAAGAGTGCTTCACCTTTCTGCATGTAAACGTGTATACCTGCACAGACAGAAGCGTTTCCAGTCGTTTCTGGTCTTCCTGTAATTTCTCTTCTCTGCGGCGAATGTTGATTTCCTGTAGTCGGCGGAGCTGTTGCGCTTTCCTCTCATTCTTCTCCTCAACACTCACGCAAACGCCAGCTGCCCGCCCTGAAAATGGCAGCTGCACACGGTGAACTTCCCTCTCATAAAAGTTAGGACTTCGCCACTTCTCCAGCTCTGTCTCACAATTTATGAAAGTATGAGTGCATTAGTAGAATGCAGTTAAAGTAATGATGCAACAAAACTAAAAAATTAAATTAGTTTCATACTGAAAGCTGAAACTAAAATTAAAATGAATTTATAATCAATTAATCACATTTATGTAAAACTTACCACAAAAAAACTGAGTTGTGTGCAAACACCTAAATTGCACAAAAGGCATTTTTTTCTTCCAACTTTTGTATTTTTTTCAAAAATTTTCAAAGGCTCAATTTTAGTATCATCAGACCAAACACGTTGTCCTCTAAATTGCTGAAATAATTTCCTTACAATTAATGACAAAATTCCAAGAGTGCTGGTTTACCGTGCTGGTAGTCCAGTGCGACATAGCTGTGCTGATGCAGTAGCTCCTCCATGCGGCTCAGTGTGATGGCAGTCTGGTTTGCAGGGTATTTCAGCTGCAACAGTCTCTGAAGGTATGCCGCGGCCTGACCTCCACCCAAATTCACACGCTTACAATTCAAAGCATCCAGCCTGCAATTCAAATCATCCATATGCAAATGATATGCATTTAAAACCTTTAAATTGCAATGGCAATATTATATCTTTTTGGCAAATTATCATTCAGAGTGACAAACCATTGTCATTCAGTGTAACAGATATATGTATGCAAAAATGAAAGAATATACTTATTCTGACCTGTACTTATAATACAAAACAAAAAAAGAAGTTCATTTTTATGTTCATTTTCAATGCGTTCATTTTTACATACTAAATTGTGTTGTATTTTAAATTACTTTCATTTCCTTACAAAAACTTCTTGCTGACAAATGGTAAAACATAGTGGTTTGAAGGTCATAAGCAAAGTATAAACATTTAAAAATTAAAAGTAAAAAAAAACGTGTCATTATTTTTTGTTCAGAACAAGTTAAACAGTCACATTCTAATGAATGGGGGGATTTAAAGCTTAATTACACTTATTTATTTATTTATTTATGTATGCTTGTGTAGTAAATGAGACTAATGTCACCAAAGACATCGTCTCATCAGCGCACCAGTCAAGGACTGTTCATTTAACATTTGTCAAGTCAAGTCAAGTCACCTTTATTTATATAGCACTTTTAACAATACAGATTGTGTCAAAGCACTTAACAGTATCAAATTGGAGGATAGAGTGTCAGTAATGTATAATAAGATTAAACACTCAATTTTCAGTTAAAGGCATTTCATTATTGAATTCAGAGATGTCATTGTCTAGCTCAGTTTAGTTTAAATAGTATCTGTGCAATCAAATTGGCGATAATCGCTAGAAAATTAAGTGTCCCCAACTGAGCAAGCCAGAGGCGACAGCGGCAAGGAACCAAAACTCCCTCTGTGGTAGAATGGAGAAAATAACCTTGGGAGAAACCAGGCTCAGTTGGGGGGGCAGTTCTCCTCTGGCCAGACGAAACCCGCAGTTCAAAAGTTTATATTTCTATTTGAGAGTGCTTCCCACAAGCTGTTCAACAATTTGAGATTCACAAACTGGAGGGAGTTGGTCAACTGATTTATCTGAAACATTGGTGGTTTAGATAGCTAGTAGAGCCTTGGATCATCAAAACAAAGACACGATTGTAATAAGATTAATGAAATTTATCAACAACAGATATGCAAGAGTAAACATGACAATATGGTAGTAATGATACCAATAAATGAATATCCACTAAACAAGAAGATACCACATAAATTCCTTTGCTAATGTCTCCACTGCTAAAAGGACATACTATCATAACAAAATTAACAATGTCTAATTCTCGCATACTCTTTAAAACATTTTCCTCCCTGTCTTCCTTCTCCCCCTTCATCATCAACTCTAACAGTTGAGGACTTTGCCACGTTCTTCATTAATAAAATTAAAACCAGTGCACAATTTTCCACACCACAAGCTGTCAAGCACATCTTACCAGCAAACATACACTCATTCATCCTTCAATAGCTAAATGCAATGCGGTTGAGCTGAATATAGCAATGGAAGAGATTTCTATGGTAATGTTGCTTATGGGAACCACTTAATGGTTCTGGTGGAATTAACGATAAATAACTGCTTATTTATCTTTGAACAAATAATATAGCTATTATCTGTAATGCTGACCCCAAGTAAATGTTATCTAATCAGGTTGGAAAACATAGGCTGCAGGTATAAACTAAGTAAAGGTCTTTAGAAAAGAGGTTTGGGAAGTTTATGGTTATGTTCCATGGTAAGGTGATCAATCCGGCGGTAGAGATGTCTTCCACTGGCAAGGCTCGAAATTGCGACAATTTTGGTCGCATATGCTCCCATAATTTAATCTGTGCGACCTCAAAATATATTTGGGAACAATTGTGCGAGTGCATATAATTGTTGTAGTGCAACCTGTTTTCATTTCTCTAAAAACGTTCACAGTTATGTGCCTTCTGTGTGCTGATACGGTGACTGGTCTGCCGTTCTATCAAATGTTACATAACTTCATCTTTACGTTCTTAAATTTAATGCAGATTTTAGATTGGTTAATAACGCCCGAAAAGGCGGCGTACAGTTTTCGGAGAGAATGGTTGAAAAACTTCGAGTGGCTCCGCTATGAAAATGCACTGTGCTCTATGCACTACATTCACTTTAAAGCCTGTGGGACGGAGTTTGCAGGTAACACTAACAGCATTTGCCACCGAATCTACACATTTTAAGCTCGAGAGCTTGGTTAAATACAGAGAGAGTACCAAACACAAGAAATGCAGGGACAAGTGTGTGGCAAAATGTTCAATTGTTAAGGCTTTTAATTGTCAGGACGCTCACGTAAGGGGCTGCGATAATATCGTAATTGTTTTAACGATGTGCGATTTGACATTATCGAGTATATTGCAAAAACCAAACCAAACACCAACAGAGAGTGCACGCATACATGACGTGATGATGGTTAGACTAGTGCGCATGCGCATTTACAGTGTGTTTTTTCCTCCAAAAATCAGCATGATTACAAATGGAATATTGATTTTATACAACAGTTCAATAAACAAGAAGCTAATATTAAGAGACTTACGTTGTAGACACCATATTTCCTGTTTTTGCTCCATTTCGACAACAAAAATAATTCCAAACAAAGTCACAGCACTGTTTCGCGTCTCTGAGCAACATGACAGTGTTTCGTTTCGTTCCTGAATGAATCAACCGTTTAAATTATTCGGTTCAATCGCAGTGACTCATATTTAAAGCTCAAAATTTAAATTTCATATTTAAAGTATCTTTTAATTTTTTTAAAAATTTCAAATATCAGTATTCAACGTTTTATGTTTACAGTATTAAAATATTATATATGCATGTGTAACTGCAGGTTAAATGCATTCATGTCCTGCATTAAGCAGGGTGTAAGTGCATCTAAATGCCACTTCAGAAATTCAAAATTAAAATTCAAAGATGAATTTTGTTGATACTGATTTCATTTGCTTGATAATGTCTTATCCTAATTGACTGATTAAATGTAAGAATTTGACTAAAATGATGATGCATACTTTTAGAAAAAAATGGCTTAATTGTGAAAATGACCATAAAAGGTAAAAATCAATTTAAACTTATTGGAAAAGATTGATTTCTATCACTGCTGTGAACTGATCACCACACAGAATATGAAGAATATCAAAGTCAGCTGTCCACGGTAGTCCTTAAGACTACCAGCACAATAACACAAGCAAAATATCGTCTAATTCTCGTTATCGATAAAATCCTAGAAAATAGGATACATTTTTTTGCCAATATTGCACACCCCTAGCTTCCAGCCGTTCTGCGCAATTGGCAGAACTGAATGTCAAATTTAACAAGGCATACACCATCCTAACCTTCACCAAAGAGGAGCTCTCTCTCCGTTTAACCAAACTCAGATTAACTTAGGTGGTTTACGAAAGAAATCTGTCAGTGTTTCTTTTCATTTTCTCTCTTCTTCAGCCCTTTGCATTTCCCGCGGTAGTTATAGCTCCCTGTCACCTGACAGCAGAAAGCAGTGACTGGGTGACTGACAGCCAGTGTTGGGCATGTTACTTTAAAAAAGTAATTAGTTACTTCTCACAAATAGTAATTGAGTTACATCATTATAAAAGTAACTAATTACCAGGGAAAGTAATTATTGCGTTACTTTTTAAAAAATATTCAAATGTCAAATAACTTTGGATGCCCCCAATATTAAATGTTAAATTAATGAATTGGACACTAAAAAGAATAAATTATTATTATAAAACATTGTACATTAATCTGCACTATTTATCTACTGACACTTAGTATCAGTCAGTCAAGCATTATAATATAATAATTATGATAATTTAATATTATATGATGATAGAACTTTAGTAATTAGAATAACCCAGTATGAATGCATATGTGTCATCAATATAAAACGCATTAAGGATTAATGAGCTGCTGGGTTCATGAATATTAATCATGTTGTCTGCGTTCACTCGAATTGATTTGCTGAAATCAAAACAGGGACGATTACAGGTGAGCGTCAGCCAATGAGATTGTCGTTTGCGCATTAGTTCCGCCCACTACCAGAGAAACCGGCAGTTCTTAAAAGATGAAGAATTCCAAAGAAACTCAGTTATTTTGACAGGAAAATACAACAAAGAATATCGTTTACATTTAGCGCGTCAATTCTGCATGTTATGAAAGACTCTCTTGCTCTGTATCCTTCTTTGCGTGCGTGTCTGTGAGAGAAAGCGACGGCGAGTCGTGTGCCTCCACACTGGAGTTTATGGTACATCAAATACAGCTACACTGCGCATCCATTCAGATGAACTGAAAAATTTAATTCTAATAATATAATATAGTAACGCCACATTTTATTGTCAGTAACGGTAACGGCTTTGTAACGGGGGAAACAGTAATTCGTTTGATTACTCGTTACTGAAAAAAATAACGCCGTTAGTAATGCCGTTTATTTATAACGCCGTTATTCCCATCACTGCTGACAGCTAATATATTAACCAGTCTGCATTAAAGTTAAGAATGTAATGATGAAATCTGTTAATATATAATTTGTAGTTGTGTTGCCCATTAATTTTTGGTGGGTGCTCCTAAATTTTTGCTGGTGCTCCTAACTTTTTAAAGTGCTACCAAGTAAAAAAGTTAATTTCAAGCCCTGACTGGTGATGTAGATTACGGGCAGTGGGGAGGACACAGAGTTGCATTCCAGTAGTCGTCAATGCGCTGACCTGGAGGATGCCGAAATTCTGTTGTGTCAAGCGGGTCCTTAGGCATGGACCAGGCAGTAGGGATGTGACGGTGAGGAAATTTCCCCACCGGTTAATCGACGTGTAATAACACTGGTAGTATCGGTAACACCGTGGGGGGGTGGGGGGCTTAGTTTCCCTCTGGTTCCCCTCTGTTTCTGTCTTTTACTTTCACTTTCAAATTAGCAGCAGTTCGGCGTAAAGCACTTGTTCGTTGTTAGTTCGAGTTTTCCCTCTTTTCCTCACTTTCCTTCGCTTTTAAATAGTTTAAAAGTTCAAACTCAACTTAGCCTATATATAAATCATAGAACTTTTACTAGCAAAACAAATCAAAATACACCATTCTATAGGCTATGCCTAATATAAAATAACAAATAACTTACACAAAACTGAAAATCAGCAAACACTGTGGAACCAATTAAATAAGTCACAAATGTTTAAAAAAGCTTCCAAAAATCACCTTAGATAAACGGAAAAGTCTTTTCAAAATCCAAAATATTGCCAAACAGGTGCTTTTGCATTTCGTTTTGAAACTAAATATTCTGCCATCGTCTTGTCTGTCTCACCTCACTCTTCTTGTCAGTCAGCTCGACTCACTCTCCTCACGTGAATGAAATCTAATGATGCGACTGTCGTTCAGCATGCTGTATTGAGCAGCCTCATTCAGTTTTTAATTGTAGTGTCTGTTCTCTAACTGAACTAAATCAAAGTGACAGTGGGGTATGGTGGGCAAGTGTTAGAACGGAACATAACAGTAATGCTTGAAGTTGTTTGTTTTATATATTTTATGATTATTATTTTATTATAATATTATGATTATTTTATTATATTATTTACAGATGTAATTTTCAGACACTTCAATTTCTTGCTACATTTAAAAAAAAATAAATAAATAAATAAATACTTAAATAAACCAACTAGGGATGTCCCGATCAGGTTTTTCGTGCCCTCGATCCAATCAGAGTCATTGAATATTGAGTATCTGCCCATACCAAGTCCCGATCTAGGCTAATACTTGTATATTCCTAGTGTTTGATGCACAATTCAAGTACATTAAAGACATTAAAATCAATCCAATGTACAGGTGCTGGTCATATAATTAGAATATCATCAAAAAGTTGATTTATTTCACTAATTCCATTCAAAAAGTGAAACTTGTATATTATATTCATTCATTACACACAGATATATTTCAAATGTTTATTTCTTTTAATTTTGATGATTAGAGCTTACAGCTCATGAAAGTCATAAATCAGTATCTCAAAATATTAGAATATTACTTAAGACCAATACAAAGAAAGGATTTTTAGAAATCTTGGCCAACTGAAAAGTATGAAAATGAGAAGTATGAGCATGTACAGCACTCAATACTTAGTTGGGGCTCCTTTTGCCTTAATTACTGCAGCAATGCGGCGTGGCATGGAGTCGATCAGTCTGTGGCACTGCTCAGGTGTTATGAGAGCCCAGGTTGCTCTGATAGTGGCCTTCAGCTCATCTGCATTGTTGGGTCTGGTGTCTCTCATCTTCCTCTTGACAATACCCCATAGATTCTCTATGGGGTTCAGGTCAGGCGAGTTTGCTGGCCAATCAAGCACAGTAACACTATGGTCATTGAACCAGTTTTTGGTACCTTTGGCAGTGTGGGCAGGTGCCAAGTCCTGCTGGAAAATGAAATCAGCATCTCCATAAAGCTTGTCAACAGAAGGAAGCATGAAGTGCTCTAAAATTTCCTGGTAGATGGCTGCGTTGACTGTGGACATCAGAAAACACAGTGGACCAACACCAGCAGATGACATGTCAGCCCAAATCATCACTGACTGTGGAAACTTCACACTGGACTTCAAGCAACATGGATTCTGTGCCTCTCCACTCTTCCTTCAGACTCTGGGACCTTGATTTCCAAATGAAATGTAAAATTTACTTTCATCTGAAAAGAGGACTTTGGACCACTGAGCAACAGTCCAGTTCTTTTTCTCCACAGCCCAGGTAAGACGCTTCTGACATTGTCTCTGGTTCAGAAGTGGCTTGGTAGCCCTTTTCCTGAAGACGTCTGAGCGTGGTGACTCTTGATGCACTGACTCCAGCTTCAGTTCTCTCCTTGTGTAGCTCTCCCAAGTGTTTGAATCGGCTTTGCTTGACTGTATTCTCAAGCTTGCGGTCATCCCTGTTGCTTGTGCACCTTTTCCTACCCAAATTCTTCCTTCCAGTCAATTTTGCATTTAATATGCTTTGATACAGCACTCTGTAAACAGCCACACCTTTCAATAATGACCTTCTGTGACTTACCCTCTTTGTGGAGGGTGTCAATGTTCGTCTTCTGGATCATTGCCAAGTCAGCAGTCTTCCCCATTATTGTGATTTCAAAGAACAAGAGATACCCAGAATTTATACTGTAGGGATGGTCATTTATTCAAACTCAAATGTAAATATTCTAATATTTTGAGATACTGATTTTTGACTTTCATGAGCTGTAAGCTCTAATCATCAAAATTAAAAGAAATAAACATTTGAAATATATCAGTCTGTGTGTAATGAATGAATATAATATACAAGTTTCACTTTTTGAATGGAATTAGTGAAATAAAATCAACTTTTTGATGATATTCTAATTATATGACCAGCACCTGTATACAGAGCTGTGCAGAGAGTAAAAGTAGTGTGCGTGTGTGTGTGTGTGCGTGCGTGCAATATACACTTTCTCTATGTATTTTTGCACATACTGTATAAAGACAGTGGTAGAATATGGGACTACTGATGTATTTATTTTTTATTTTTTGTATTTTATAAATACAATAAGCATAAAAATTGCAACAAAAAGGTAAAAAAGTGGAGATATGGTTTCGAAAACGAAATATGCAGTGTCAGAATGCCAGTCAAATCCAAAGCAAGATGCAACTCATAGCAATGCTTTATGGCAACGGGTTCTCAGACAGTCTGATGGCAGATAAAAGTAAACGATAAATGATTCACATTTCTTCTTCCTTTGGTTTTAATGGTGGCTGAAAACACACATTTGAGCATCTTTTCCCCTTAATAGTGGTTGGCAAATCTACTGGAAGGTGAATACTGTCACCAACTGCATGTCACCAATAAGCATGGGACGATAACCGGTTTCAAGGTATACCGGTTACTATTTGGCTTGCTACCGAGGCAGATAACATACCTAATTAACTAGCTAACGTCAACTAGTTTCCTCCCTCACATTACTTCACAGAGCGGGGAATATCAGACTAAAGTACTACGTTTCTGTGTGTGTTTGGAAAATTCACGGTTTCAAAACCACTACAATTTTCCGTTATACCGTTCCTGCGGTATGCGCAATTTTTTTACGTGTCGTCAAAGACGGAAAGTGCAGAACTCCCTCAGTTGTGAGCAGTGAAGAGCGTAAAGAGTCGCACGACCCCTCCCCCTCCGGATAGCGGTCAGTGAGAGTAACCTGTGTGTAGGATGAGGTGAATCCCTGGAACTTTTCCCCCCGTCGAAAAAGGCGAATTCTGCCATATGGGAATTTCTCGGGTAACGTAGACCAATCATGTTCCGTACGCAATGATGTTCCGTACAGATGCCGTTTTGGCGCCGATCGCTAAATAAATACTTCCAGGTCGTACACAAACGACCTCACCGCTCATAACTTGGACTGAAAGATGAATGTGTAGAAAGTGAGCATATCTCCAAAAACCTTGTTGAGCTGCAGGTTTGATGACTGCATTTTTTATTTTTTTTCCATTTAGAAGGATTTTTTTTTTTTTTTTTTAACAGAAAATCATTTATGTTCTGATTATTGTTGAGCAGCAGGTTTAGGCTCACTTAAGTGACTGCACGTAATTTAATTAACAAGAATTCAATTATTTATATTAATTATTTAGCCTGACATGTTTACCGTTCCAAAATGTTCTATGTTTCTTAAAAATAAAATGTATTGTGATCAGTGGAAAAAACTTTGTTGTTTTTTACCCAGACATTTAAAAATAACATATTTTAGAGCTGTAATCGCAATACTGTGATACTGTGAAACCGTTTTATTTTTATCTAAGGTTATCATAACGTCAGAATCTCATACCGGCCCATGCCTAGTCACCAACATGACAGCTGACATAAAATAAGGATCGGGCTTAGGAGAGCCAATACCGATCAGTTAAAAAAAAATGGCTCAGGACATCCCTAAACCAACGGTTAAATCTAACAATACAAAACAATTCTGTTGTCATTTATGCAATCTATGGCAAGCTGTGCATTAAATGATTTTAATGCATGACGTGGAGGCAAAGAACCACATGACACACAGCAGAGATCTAGCATTATATTAATAAAAGTCACGGGGCAGCGTTGACAACAAGTTTCTGTGCTCCTGGGTGTTTCTGTGTGCACAGTGTATGGAAGCAGAATAATGACAATAGTTTTTGAAACATAAAGCATGCTGAATTCCATAAATCGAAAAAAAAAAGATGCATTGCAATTAACAGTGCTTGCATTTTAATGCCTTGTATTTCCAGGGCTTGCATTTTTAGGTCCTGAAATTTAACATAGTTGTTTATTTAAGCTGTGAATATTTCAATTCAAAATATTTCACACACATTTTCATAATTAAAAATTCAACAATTCATATTCACCTTCCAGAATTCACTTCCAAAATATTCAATCTGTTTAAAAATACGATGTATAATATTCGACAAGCAAATTTCGGTCATTTTATTTCACTTTCCAAATTCGCTGCCACAAATTCAGTGGTTAAAATTCGGCAGAAAATTCAGCGTTGCACATACGGAAACCGCAGGAATAGCAGTAGAGTACCGATGCATGATCTCCAGCTGCTGTCAGCCGCTCACCAGCAGGTGGTGCAAGCGGCTGTTGATGAAGGCCATATGTGGATCAAGTCATTCATTTACAAAAACTGATTTGCAGAAATGGAGCAAGCGCTAAGTAGAAGTTTTGATTATCGGGGCCAGTATAAACATGTGGAAACGCTGATTGTGTGCGTGTTTACTTCAACATCTTCGCTGTTTCCCGTAGCTTACATGCAAGCAGCTTTCTCTACCACAAAGGAGATTATAATGCTCTTTTACCCAATGCTGAAGTACAGAATTAACATTACATCTGAGGAAGACATATATTGCTTTCGGTTGTTTAGTTTCTGTAACTTTGTATCATGGCTTGTGTGACGATGTGCTGTAATACTGGGGTTCCCCTCATACGTCACACTCCAGGATTCCCCAACGATGTGTAACACACCTCAGTGAACTAATACAGTGATATAAGACCTCAGATCTCAGAATACACTTTATTGATGATTATGCAAACTATATCAACAGTTAAGCAGATGCAGAATATGAACGAACGCACAAGGTTTCACGCGGTTTCCCTCAGAAATCGGTTAAAGGAAACACATTACGCGGCTCAGTAGTGCACTAACACAATAACAGCCATTAGACTTGTTTGAGATGCGCCTCGCCTGAAATGTAGATGGCTGCAATGAGGAGAGGAGTGAAATAAGCGCAGTCAAGACGGACAGTTCTGCCCTCTCGAAGTAGAACAGATACCAACGAGATCAAAAGCGGATATCGCGTAATTCTCACTCATGTGCTGCTAATAAATGTGTATATAACTTTTATATAAATATAAATATGATGAACAAGACACCCAAAGTGCTTGCTATTTAATATGAAAGGCATATTTATCATCCATTTCTACTTTAATATAAACATATTTTAGATTTTTATAGAAATATGACAACAATCACATATCTCACACAGAGATCGCACAGTCATAGTGTTTGGGAATATTCAAGCATAATTTAAATACACAATCACATGAAATCAGATTGGCATCAGGAAATCAGGCATGCATCTCGCGGTGATCAGTTCTGCGCAGATTTTGCTCATCTCCAACAAGCCTATTAAAAGACCAAACTCAGATCTTACTGATGAGGATATTAAGGCAAGTTAAGGAACGCGCACGTTAAACATTTCCCATAAAGAAAACACTTAACATGGTTTGTTGCCTCAGTGATAATAAATGATTAAATTAAGCATCAAATTAATAAAATATATTACTGTATATTATGAACATTTAAGCAGACGAGCCCAGAATATGAGCCCACAATCAACAAGTTTCCCCAAATCATTTTTTCTCCCATAGAAAACCAAGTGCTATAGTTTCAGGTTTGATATTTGCCTTGGCTGCTTTAGGGACCGTCTGCAAATTTACCTCACAGTACAAAACGAAGTAATAATTTATTAAATTATTCAAATTTAATTATTAAATTCCAATAATTTATTCAAATTAATGTTTACAGTAAATGAATAATTTACTCAAACTGACTAAATATATATTGCCAATAACTCGCCTTAGACAATAATTTCCCTATGTACACTACACAAATATTTTTAAGAAAAAATATTACAGTAATTCACCAAAATTACTACTGACCAGACTGACTTACTACAGTTGAAATTTGAAAATCCGCGATCGTGATGACCAACCGTAATATGAGACTTCTGCCGCTTGCATTGTAATCTGTAAACCCTCCTTCGAGTTACCTGCCGTATTTATTTTTAAATATTTAATAAATCCCTCCATTGAACATTTAATTCCCATTTGGTGGCCTTTTGTGTCCAAAATTGTGCAAAAACATCGTGGGACATGGTTTTCACACTGTAGCTGTCATTGTAAGACAGTGAGCAACTCCGTTTGTTTGTCTGAGGGAGCAACAGTAACTAAGGGGGGCGCGACTTACCGATAGGTCAATTGTGAATTGTACATACAGTAAGGGAGATACTGGCAAAATTTCACAACTTACTACAACCTGTGGAACATTAAAAACCCTTCTGGTGAATTACTGTAGTTTTTTTAAAAAGATATTTGTGTACTGTACATACCGTAAGGGAGATATTGGTAAAATGTAACCTGTGGTAAATCAGTTTTGTATCTAGCAACGTTCTACAACCATTGGAACATGAAAAAAACCCTTTACTGGGATCTTTTATAAGTAAATAATTGTGTACTGTACATATACAGTGAGGAAAATAAGTATTTGAACACCCTGCTATTTTGCAAGTTCTCCCACTTAGAAATCATGGAGGGGTCTGAAATTGTCATCGTAGATGCATGTCCACTGTGAGAGACATAATCTAAAAAAAAAAATCCAGAAATCACAATGTATGATTTTTTAACTATTTATTTGTATGATACAGCTGCAAATAAGTATTTGAACACCTGAGAAAATCAATGTTAATATTTGGTACAGTAGCCTTTGTTTGCAATTACAGAGGTCAAATGTTTCCTGTAGTTTTTCACCAGGTTTGCACACACTGCAGGAGGGATTTTGGCCCACTCTTCCACACAGATCTTCTCTAGATCAGTCAGGTTTCTGGCCTGTCGCTGAGAAACACGGAGTTTGAGCTCCCTCCAAAGATTCTCCATTGGGTTTAGGTCTGGAGACTGGCTAGGCCACGCCAGAACCTTGATATGCTTCTTACAGAGCCACTCCTTGGTTATCCTGGCTGTGTGCTTGGTCATTGTCATGTTGGAAGACCCAGCCTCGACCCATCTTCAATGCTCTAACTGAGGGAATGAGGTTGTTCCCCAAAATCTCGCAATACATGGCCCCGGTCATCCTCTCCTTAATACAGTGCAGTCGCCCTGTCCCATGTGCAGAAAAACACCCCCAAAGCATGATGCTACCACCCCCATGCTTCACAGTAGGGATGGTGTTCTTGGGATGGTACTCATCATTCTTCTTCCTCCAAACACGTTTAGTGGAATTATGACCAAAAAGTTCTATTTTGGTCTCATCTGACCACATGACTTTCTCCCATGACTCCTCTGGATCATCCAAATGGTCATTGGCAAACTTAAGTCGGGCCTGGACATGTGCTGGTTTAAGCAGGGGAACCTTCCGTGCCATGCATGATTTCAAACCATGACGTCTTCGTGTATTACCAACAGTAACCTTGGAAACGGTGGTCCCAGCTCTTTTCAGGTCATTGACCAGCTCCTCCCGTGTAGTTCTGGGCTGATTTCTCACCTTTCTTAGGATCATTGAGACCCCACGAGGTGAGATCTTGCATGGAGCCCCAGTCCGAGGGAGATTGACAGTCATGTTTAGCTTCTTCCATTTTCTAATGATTGCTCCAACAGTGGACCTTTTTCACCAAGCTGCTTGGCAATTTCCTGTAGCCCTTTCCAGACTTGTGGAGGTGTACAATTTTGTCTCTAGTGTCTTTGGACAGCTCTTTGGTCTTGGCCATGTTAGTAGTTGGATTCTTACTGATTGTATGGGGTGGACAGGTGTCTTTATGCAGCTAATGACCTCAAACAGGTGCATCTAATTTAGGATAATAAATGGAGTGGAGGTGGACATTTTAAAGGCAGACTAACAGGTCTTTGAGGGTCAGAATTCTAGCTGATAGACAGGTGTTCAAATACTTATTTGCAGCTGTATCATACAAATAAATAGTTAAAAAATCATACATTGTGATTTCTGGATATTTTTTTTTTAGATTATGTCTCTCACAGTGGACATGCACCTATGATGACAATTTCAGACCCCTCCATGATTTCTAAGTGGGAGAACTTGCAAAATAGCAGGGTGTTCAAATACTTATTTTCCTCACTGTATATAAAGGGGGTATTGTCAAAATATCATCTGTATTAAATCACTATGAGCAATACAAGCTTTACAATTTGACAGTATGTTATTTTAAATGTTAAAAGTCATTTTAATTTAAATACATTGGACGTTTTAACCCAGTCGGTAGAATTGTCAGAGGGCCCCTTGGGTGCGATAGCTCGTCAATGCTTTCTCCGGTTTACATTTGCAGCAACAATACACCTAGGCGGTTTTGAACTCATTTTTTATGTCGATATAAAGTGGTTGCTTACTGTTAAAACTAATAGTGGTATTGATATCTTTGTAGGACTGTTGACTCTATAGATCAGTGGTAAGGGAAAGCAATGAAAATGCAGCGCGTTGCGTTCTTCTAACCTCATTTGCTTACCTGTATATAGTTCGCATAATCATCAATAAAGAGTATTCTGAGATCGGAGGTCTTATATCACTGTATTAGTTCACTGAGGCGCATTACACGTCGTTGGGGAATCCTGGAGTGTGATGTATGAGGGGAACCCCAGTATTACTGCACAGCGTCACACAAGCCATGATACAAAGTTAAAACTAAACAACCAAAAGCAATATATGTTTTCCTCAGATGTAATGTTAGTTCTGTACTTCAGCATTGGGTAAAAGAGCACTATAAACTCCTTTGTGGTAGAGAAAGCTGCTTGCATGTAGGCTACGGGAAACAGCGAAGATGCTGAATTAAACACACACACAATCAGCGTTTCCACATGTTTATACTGGCCCCAATAATCAAAACTTCTACTTAGCGCATGCTCGATTTCTGCAAATCAGTTTTTGTAAATGAATGACTTAATCCACATATGGCCACCTGCTGGTGAGCAGCTGACAGCAGCTGGAGATCATGCATCAGTGCTCTACTGCCATTCCTGCGGTTCCCGGATGTGCAACGATGAATTTTCTGCCGAATTTTAACCACTGAATTTGTTGCAGCGAATTTGGAAAGTGAAATAAAGTGACCGAATTTTGCCTGTCAAATATCGTATTTTTAAACAGATTGAATATGTTGGAAGTGAATTCTGGAAGGTGAATATGAATTATTGAATTTTTAATTATGAAAATGTGTGTGAAATATTTTGAATTGAAATATTCACAGCTTAAATAAACAACTATGTTAAATTTCAGGACCTAAAAATGCAAGCCCTGGAAATACAAAGCATTAAAATACAAGCACTGTTAATTCCAATGCATCTTTTTTTTTTCAATTTGTGGAATTCAGCATGCTTTATGTTTCAAAAACTATTGTCATTATTCTGCTTCCATACAGTGCAATCTCTGATCTGTTTGTGTGCGTCTCAATGAAAGGTTCGACTTAATATAAAATGGTGATTAGACTGACTTGGACCTGTGCATTAAAAGGTTCTACTGCACACTTGCCAGCCACTCAGAGTTGGGAACAAAGAAATATTTTACAACTGTCACTATCTTATCTGGGGGACAAAAGGAAGTTGAATTTACTTTATACATAATGTTCCCTTTTAATTTTAAATTTGACTTTTAAATTGTTAAGTGTTGTTAAAGCTCTGCAAATGTCTTGACTGGTGACATGATTGGGGGGGGGATTACCAGCTCTTCCTCACCCCCTTCCCTGTACACTTCATCTTCCAAACTGGGACACATTTAAATTGACAGAATTTGAAAGCTAAGACAGTGATGGGTTGTGATACCTGCCATTGATGATGGGCAGCACGTGGGAGCAGTGATATCCTGATGACACGACAAGTCCCGTAGAGGGCAGAACTGCTCCATCACTGAGATTGTTATAATAGAAGCTGAATAGACTGTCCACACCATACGCCACCCGTGGCACACCGTAACACTCAAAGAGCAGCTCAGACATCATCTGTCTGCAGTGAAGTGGGTTACAGGGTGGCTCGGTGATGACCACAGGGTGATCCACGTGTCCCTAAGGGCACAAAGGTGAAGCGTGTCATTTCTGAACAGTTTTAATTTTGAGTGCCAACTTTTTTTTAAATAAATTACTTATGATAAAATGCAGCAGTTGGTGCCACCTTCTTCAGTTAAAGTTTTCCATTCATGATTTGATTTGATTTGACTGGAGTCACAAGACTAATTACTCTTTCCTTTCCAATCACACTGATGGATAAAAACAAGATACTATTCAACTGTAACTGTATGTTACTATGGTTACCAATGTTTATAGGAAGCACATTAATATAGAACGTGATTAAACTGACCTGGAACTACCTGTGCAGTTCAACGAATTTAATCAACACCTGCCAGCCAATCAGAATCGACTAATCAGACAGACCATGGCATAAATTAAAGTAAAGTGTTGAGAATGAAAATACATGTGTAACAGTAAATTGGATCCGCGCAGCTCTTAAAATGTGTGCTTAATATTAATCAAACAAAAGAAAGACAAAATCACACACTGCTCTTGAGTGAAGGACTTTTGTAGCTTTAATAAGAAACAAAGGAAGTTTAATTCTTACAGTGAAGACTATGCTGTTATATTTTACATTAGGTTATTCAGTTTCTCTAGTAGGTTGTTAACTGAATCGCTACTTTAGACTTGCATTAAAAAAAAAAAACAAAGCAGTTTGTTTAATTTGTATCTTTTTTTATTCTATTGTATTATTTTGCTTTTTTATTACTGAAATTGTATTCCTTTGCTTTTTTATTACTGGCAGCTTAATTATTTTCAATAATTTTGAGGACCTTTTTGTTGTTGTTGTTTTAACTAATATTAGTTACTCTGATATCTGCTGCGGTATTGAGAATTGTGACATGTTGCTGGTCTCTAAAATGTAATGTCATAGCAACCTTATTTACAGAAAAAATATATATATCTTTAAATAAATGTTTCATATATAAAGTTTAGGTCATATGGCCCACTAATAATCGTTTTAAATAATCATGATTACAATATTGACCAAAATCATCATGATTATGATTTTTGTCATAATCGAGCAGCCCTAATTGATCTGTTTAACTCATCTGAAATACAGACAGCCAAATTATTATTATTATTATTATTTAATAAATATGGGCTAATGCTAACCTGTGCTAGCTTTATAGTCATTTAGAGAGCCCAGGCTCTCTGGCTCAGAGGTATTGTCACAGTTTATGATGTAACTTACAAAAAAAAAAAAAACCTACTTGACATAAACATCTCCAACGGTTTATCTCTGCAAATCCTTCATCCACCTCTTAGTCTCATCTCTCATCATAGTACACAAAAGTGCATGTGTGGATGCATGCATATACACAAAATGCTTACAGCAAGGGTGTCAAACTCAGTTCCTGGAGGGCCGCTGCCCTGCAGAGTTTTTAGTTCCAACCCTACTCCAACTCACATACCGTGTAGTTTTCAAATAAGCCTTAAACACTTGATCAGCTGGATCAGGTGTGTTTAATTGGGGTTGCATCTAAACTGTGCAGGGCTCCGGCCCTCCAGGAACTGAGTTTGACACCCCTGGCTTACAGTAATGAGCATGTACGTGTCAGTTTACAGAACATGCCATAGTATGTTGTAAATTATTGTTTTGCCTTGGCAGACGTTTCTATATTTTGCAAATCATGTATGGACAGGCAGATTACCTGGGTGCTTATTCCGAGGTGCAAGAAGACGTAATCAAAGATGAGCTCCTGTATGTCAAAGTTAACCACCAAGTTGCGGTCAAACGCGCTCTTGAAAGTCCAGCGCAGCGGCTCGAGGTTAGGGATGTCATTTCCCACGTGCGCTTCATTGCGAGCGGCTCCTCTGCTGCGCGCCGCTACTGACCTGAACACGAGCCGCGGCTGATCCAACTGAGAAACACCACACGCCCAACCCGCGCGACACTGGAACGAGCCGTTATCTACTACTATCGGCGCCGGACATGGCTCCAGACATTCCCTCTCCACTGTAAATACTGGATCAGGCGAACATTTATAATCCTCAAAAGTGTAAACACTGCGTTTATTACTCATGGTACTAAACAACAACCGAGCGCTCAACTCTGTGTCTTCTTCGTCACCATCCACTACATCGTTTGTGTTCTCAACTCATTATCGCCACCTGTAGTTCAGGGCAGAGGCATTTTCTTCTTCTTCTTTTTTTTAATTTTTTAATTTTTATTTTTTAATTTTTTTTTATTTTCTTCTTCTTCTTCTTCTTCTTCTTCTTCTTCTTTCCTTGATGTTTAACGCATAGACTTGTGCTGCGTCCCAATGTGCCTATTTATACTACGCCCTTAAAGTATGTAAAGTATGTGAAGAAAAAGTACACACTTCTGAGCATAGACATCCCTTACGAAAATTACCATGGTTTTACTATAGTAAAACTGTAGTTAACCATGACTGTAGTACCTGTGGTTTTTTGGTGCAAACCATGGTTTTAAAAACCATGGTTCAAGTACCACAAATTAACTATGGTTGTAATACCATAGTTTAACCATGGTTTTACTAAAGTACCTCAAATTACATTTAAGCCTAGTTATTCAACAAACATCTACAAAATAAAAACAGAATGACAAGTTACTATTCTATGATACAGGCTTTATTATAGCAGTTGCATCATCTGAAAGAAAATATTGTTTTCACATGACAAAATGATTCAGAACTATGAACTATAACTATTTAAAAAATAGTGATAAAGCACTGCAGTGGTAGAGATGGTTTTCTGCTAATTTACAAAATAAAAATAGCAAATTGTTTCACTGTAATAATGCATTATCTCTATAGAAATTAATTACATGTTGCACAAATAAACAAGACTTAGTGTTCACACACAATATTATACTGCGTACCTCTTTAACAATATCTTATGTAGGGCTGCATGCAACTAACAATATTTTTTGATAATCAATTTATTTGTAGATTTTTAAAATTAATATTAGTAATTGGATGACAAATAAATAAATAAATAAAATATATGCATTATTTTTTTAATTAAAATCATTTTAATCCATTATTTTAAAGAATGTCATTTCACATCCTGCCTATGAAAACAAATATAATGAATGTATCTATGTAGGCTCTGCTGTACATTATAAGCATTAAAGTGTTAAAATACAAACATTACATTCTAAACCTAAAAACAACAGCTTGTTATTTTGAAACAGAATTTAAAACAATTTAAACAAAAAAACACAATGTTAACTTGCAAGAGGTACGAGGAACAAACACAATCAGCCAGTTGTTGCAGCCAGGCCTAGTTTTATACAACCTGTAAACACAAGCCCAACACAAGCAGATGTGTGCAGTCCATCGGGTGCATCAAGGTCGCATTAACAACCTTGATTACAATATCAATAAAGGTACAATTACAAAATCAATAACTCATAACTCATGGAGTACAAAAAGATTCAAGCACAAGTAAAGAAAGTGGTGAGAAAGGCAAACAGAAATAGCTGGAGAGAATATTGTAATAAAATTGGCAGAACAACTCCTGTAGGTGAGGTATGGGGAATGATAAGAAAGATGAAGGGAATTAGAAGAGATTGGCAGTATCCAGTTTTAAAATCTGGAGAAATTGTGGCAGTATCTGATGAAGAAAAAGTTGAAATATAGCTAAGACTCTGGTTGAAATTCATAGTTCTATCAGAGGATGGTATACAAGGAAGAAATAAAACTAATATGAAGAAGAAAATGGGACTCCACAGGGTAGTGTGATCAGCCCATTATTGTTTTCCATTATGATTAATGATGTGCAGTGTTGGGCACGTTACTTTAAAAAAAAAAAGTAACTAGTTATAATTACTAGTTACTTCTCACAAATAGTAGCTTAGTTAATAACTGAGTTACATCATTATAAAAGTAACTAATTACCAAGGAAAGTAAATATTGTGTTACTTTTTAAAAAGATGTTCATTTGTCAGTCCTGTCCTCCCGTGTCTTGTGTTTCCCCTCCTCTCGTGCCAATATTTGGTTTGTTCCTGTTCCTGTCATTTTAGTTCTTTAGTCTCCAGCCGTGTTTGATTTGTTCCCCACCTGTTACAGTTCTCCTCGTTTGATTTCGTTCCGTTTATAAGCCCTGCATTTCCCTGTCTTGTTTCGATGTCCTACGTCTCCTGTGTTCCTGAGTTTTCAATAAAGTCTGTGTTTGAAGAGATCCCTGGTCCCCACGTTTCCCTGGCTCAGTAGGACCCTGACAGAACAGCTGACCAGAACCGTAACCTCTTCTGTTTCCCCCCCCGTTTTGTCTGTTTTTTGTTGTTCCTGTTTTTTGTTTCAGATCTTTGCCCTTGCCCGCCTGGATCTCCCGTTCTATGAGTATGCGGCCGAGTTCTGTCAGCTCGCGAGGGGAATGCCGCTGGAAGACGCGGGCATCATCCACCTTTTGCGGCTCGGAGCCAATCTCCACCATCCCATGGAGCTCCAAGACACCACGGGACTGTGTTGGAGAGAGGCTATTTACCGGTGTCTGGGAGGTGTCCGGGCCCGAGCCGGAACTAGCCCGCCATCTGCGGCCCCTCCTCACCAGCCGCCGTTCGCGGCCCACGAAAGCCCGCCAGTGCCTGCCAGTTCGCAAGTGCCCGCCAGTGCCTGCCCCTCGCAAGTGCCCACCAGTTCCTGCCCCTCGCAAGTTCTCGCCAGCGCCTGCCCCTCGCAAGTCGCCTCCAGTGCCTGCTCCTCGCAAGTGGCCTCCTGGGTCTCCGCTGGTCCCGTTCAGCACCGCGCTTCCAGAGCGCCCCCCAGTGCCTGCGCCACGAAGGCGCCCCCAAGAGTCTCCTGTGGTCCCGTCAAGCTCCGTGCTGCCAGAGTGCCCCCCAGTGCCTGCGCCACGAAGGCGCCCCCAAGAGTCTCCGCTGGTCCCGTCCAGTTCCGTGCTGCCAGAGCGCCCCCCCAGTGCCTGCGCCACGAAGGCGCCCCCAAGAGTCCGCTTCCCCTGAACCCCAGCCCAAGACCACCTCTATTTTCCCAAGGAAAATTTTGGGGGGGGTAGTAGGGCTCCTGCCAGAGAGGCCGAGGTGGGGGCTGGGGCCGAGGTCTCGGAGGCAGATCCGCCATGGGCGCCGGACTCCCCTGATCCGCCATGGCATTCCGAGTCCCCTGATCCGCCATGGCCGCCAGACTACCCTAATCCACCATGGCCGCCCGAGTCCCCTGATCCGCCATGGCTCCCGGAACGGGTGCCGCCCTGGAGGCCGTCTGTGTCTCCTGGTCCCTAGAGGCCTCCAGAGCGCCCACCCCCCCTCCCCGTTGGATGTTGCAAGGCACGGGACGCGCCTTGTGGGAGGGGGGAGTGATGTCAGTCCTGTCCTCCCGTGTCTTGTGTTTCCCCTCCTCTCGTGTCCATATTTGGTTTGTTCCTGTTCCTGTCATTATGAGTTCTTTAGTCTCCAGCCGTGTTTGATTTGTTCCCCACCTGTTACAGTTCTCCTCGTTTGATTTCGTTCCGTTTATAAGCCCTGCGTTTCCCTGTCGTCTGAGCTGTTAATTGTCGTTTCGGTGTCCTACGTTTCCTGTGTTCCTGAGTTTTCAATAAAGTCTGTGTTTGAAGAGATCCCTGGTCCCCGCATTTCCCTGGCTCCAGTAGGACCCTGACAGCATTAATCTACACTATTTATCTACTGACACTTAGCATCAGTCAGTTAAGCATCATATCATGATATTATTATAATTTAGCATTATATGTGACCCTGGACCACAAAACCAGTCATAAGTGTAAATTTTTCAAAATTGAGATCTATACATATACAAAGCTGAGATACAACTATTTGAAATTCTGGAATCTGAGGGTGCAAAAAAATCTAAATACAGAGAAAATCACCTTTAAAGTTGTCCAAATGAAGTTCTTAGCAATACATATAATAATACTAATAAAAAATTAAGTTTGATATATTTACGGTAGGAAATGTACAAAATATCTTCATGGAACATGATCTTCACTTAATATCCTAATCATTTTTGGCATAAAAGAAAAATCGATAATTTTGACGCATACAATGTATTTTTGGCTATAGGGGATGGGGGCGTGACGTCACTGCTCTAGCGCCACGGTGGCTGATGGGAAAAATCGCCATTTTGTGAGGCCACTTGTTGCGACGCGCCGAGGAAGTTGTAATATGAACCTGTTTTAAATAGGATACAGAAATTGAATAAAGTGTAAATCAACATATTAAAGTTATTCAACAAAACATTTAGTCAAGAGCAGTGAGGGGTTTCTTCTGTCTTTTGTTGTTTGATTAACATTAATGACAGACGGCACACTTTATTAGGCTTCTGTCACAAGACCTGTTTCACGGATCCAATACTTATACATATGCGTTTTCTTTCTCAACTTAAGACAAAACTGACAATGCTTATGAGGATACTCGCCAGGACGACCATTTTGACATTATTTTGTGTGTATTTGGCCACTTAAGCGCAACAAGCTGTGTTTGTTTGTTCGCAGCGCGCGCTTTGGATGTGACTGCAGCGCACAGAAAAGCGCCTCTGGAGTGCACGAGTACCGAAAGACTTAAAAAGACGTGCAAATAATACATTTCTGTGACGATGCAACAATGACCGATTAGGCAATTGACAATTCTGTCAACTGTACCGAAACGCGAGCTAAAGTCTTGTATCGCAGCGTGCAGCAGATGTGAAGAGAAGGTCAAAGAGAGAAGACGCTGTACAGCTGAATCACTCGAGCTGTTTTCAAATGACTGGTTGTGTGAATTTATTTACTCATCTAACCTACACGCTATATTCAATAAATGTTTTGCAGGAATTTCCCTCATTTTAAAGTCGAAAGCTGCGGGAATATATGCGCAATATCCCACACCGAAATTCAGGACCTGATTAAGCATAATTCTACTGTACATAGAATTGTGAAACATGACTTTTCCAAAACTTTCTGGCTTTATTTATTTTTCCAAAAGTTTACAGGCCTGGAAATTGCCGTTTTAAAATTCCATGACTTTTCCAGGTTTTTCATGACCGTATATGAACCCTGAATGTGACGATCGGGTGCGGTTATCTAAATCAAAATCAGGCAAAAATATAGGTGCGGGTGGTTGGCCATCTTTTCCAGGTACCGTTTTCTTGCGTCCGTTAGAAGTTTGTCTCTGTATAGTACATTTTGTTCTTTTAATCGACTTTTCAACATTGTTTTTCGTGTGGTTGTTTTAAGTCTCGCCCGATGTGGCCTCACAATATGGCGGCGCCCTCTTGTTTACGTCCCAGAATGCACTGCGCAGTGACATCGGTTGCCAAGCTCTATTGCTACAAATATACCCCAGCGACTTAAGACTGGTTTTGTGGTCCAGGGTCACATATGATGATAGAACTTTAGTAATTAGAATAACCAAGTATGGATGCATATTTGTCATGTTGACTGAATTTAGGACTGGTGGTGGTGCTTAAGATATTGTTTGTCATTTAGTGTTTCAGTCAGGACCACTTTCGTCAAAGTATATTTATTACATAAAAGCATACAGTTAATGTTGGTGGTATGGTTCTGTTCTGGGCAAACTCCACGCGCCCGTCCATGCAGCCATGCCTGGACATAGCGGGGAGAGCAACAAATCAAACCCCCCTGGGATAAAAGAACAGATCCAGTAATCATGCATCCATGAAATGATTCACAATTTAACATGAGTTGTAGAAAACCTCCAGATACATAGAGGATGATTGCTATGTACTCAAACACCTCAACAGATATCAGATTTAATTAAATAAATCCCGGCTAGGAGGAGTTGGGGATGGAGGAGGGAGTTAGAAATGGCGTGCAGCCAAGCAATAGAAGAGAGGCTGAATGAATAGGATTTAAATAGACCACAGTAATATGTGTCGAAACCAGATTGGTACACGTCAGGAACAGCTGATCGTCAGCTGATGCAAGCTTGACTGACGTGGCCTGCCTGAACTAACGCGATGCTCAATTTCAGTCAGGAACACTTTCGTCAAAGTATATTTATTACAGAAAAGCATAGAGTTAATGTTGGCGGTATGGTTCTGTTCTGGGCAAACTCCACACGCCCGTCCATGCAGCCATGCCTGGACATAGCGGGGAGATCAGCAAATCAAACCCCCAAAACAAAACCATATGCTAAAAACCCCCCAACTCAACTGATGCAGAGGTAATGAAAATATCCAATTTACGCTGCCAATGTTGAGCACGGGGGGGAAGCATCACCCCAAGCTGAAGCAATAATTTCAACAAGCATGTTGCTGTAGTCAATAACAATAGTATGAATCTAATTGGGGAAGCTACAGCAGAAAATTTGCTACAACAAGCATGTTATGTACTACAGACTAGTGCAAACTAGTGGTAGTCTGGTCGGGGGAGCATACACCCTGCATCAAAGCTCCGCTGGCTGAAGTGGCAAAACATGATAGAAACAACGAAGACAATTAAATGCAATTTTAACCTTTATAGCGGTCATGAGAGAAAAGGAGAAGCCGTTACATAGATTCCATAGCTCTTTGCACGTCTAAAATGTCTTTGATTCCAGGACGAACATAGCGTTCGTATGCAGTGGAAGACCATCGTCCCAGAGCTTTCAGTGTGGGAACTGTTGTGACAGAGGCCACTGTTGTTGCTGCTCGTTTGCGAAAGGAGTGAGTCGTGTAGTGCTCCGGGGAGAGACCGCAGGATTGGCAGACCAAGCGGAGACGAGCAGCAAACCAGGATCTGGACATGGCTTTTCTCTCCTCAGTGATGAATAGAGGCTTATCGGGAGTCTGATGGCGAAAATTCAGATACCGCAACATGGAATGAAGAGGAGAAAATGGTGTATTAGTACGAGCAATAACAACTGGAATGCCTTTAGATTCTTTGTCAGACTTGGAATGTTTAAGGAAAATTGGGTCACACTTTATATTAGGTGGCCTTAACTACTATGTACTTGCATCAAAAAATAAGTACAATGTACTTATTGTGGTCATATTGTATTGCAAAACACTTTTGCTGTTATTGAGGTGGGATACGGGTAAGGTTAGGGACAGGTTTGGTGGTATGGGTAGGTTTAAGGGTGGGTTAAGGTGTAAGTGATAGGTCAACAGTGTAATTATAAATGTAATTACAGAAATGAATTACAGATGTAACTACATATAGGTATTTTTTAAAATGTAAGTACAATGTAAAAACATGTATGTACACAATAAGTGCATTGCACCAAATAATTAATTTAAATGTAAGTACACAGTAGTTAAGGCCACCTAATATAAAGTGGGACCGAAAATTGTAAAATACAGCTCTTCGAAAGTGACATCAGACACCGTGAGATCATAAGAAGAATTAAAATATTTGTTATGTGTAGTGAATTCCCCCACCCTGAGAGAGCTATAAAAAGCACAAAGAAACACAGCCTCCAAAAGTGTATCCACATAGGGATTGAAACACCCCTGTCTTAGTTTATTAACCATTTTTTAACAAGAGAGAAAGTAAGTGGAAGACGCTTGTCGTTGCCTTTTGGCGCTTCTTTTTTAATTCTGTCGAGTAGCAGACGAATAGAGGGATGTCCCAACAAGCTGCAGACGGATGGATCCGAGCATCTTAGATGAAACTGAATGCCTGAAATCTGACTTTTAATAGAGGAAGGCTGCATTTTTTTATCTAGATGATAATGCATGATATATGAACACATAATAGCAATGTTGACAGGCAAAACAGAAACTGAAAAAGTAGCACAAAAGATAGTAAAGCCAAGCCAAGCATAAACTTTTAATGTAGATTTGGCTAGGCATGATCTCATGTACAGTGCTGCTGCGGAAATATAAGATTGCAGGGTGGTGTTTAGTTGAGAAATGTCAGTGCAAATGCTGGGCAAGGCAGACTCGAAGGAGAGGCATCTGGGCACAGTATTTTGAACTCCTGAAATTTAAAACAAGATAGGCAGTCAGTTATTTTATTGTCAAGGCCAGGTATATGCGCAGCACGAAGCGTGAAATTGCTATTAATACATGTCCACAAAAGACGCCTCAAAAATCTATAAATAAAGGGAACTGAGGATCGCCCCTTATTAATAATGTGAACCGTTGCTTCATTATCGCAGTAAACGAGAATTTGTTTCCTGGACCATAGGTTACCCCAAAGAATGCAGGCTACAACCACTGGATATAAGTCTAGAAGCACTGTAGATAGTGTATTAGAAGGAAGATCTAACAAATATTTTGGCCAAGCACTAGCAAACCACAGATTATTGAAAAATTTTATCCCAACAGAAGTTTCCACTATGCCGTTGTAGAAAAAAGAAATGCTGTTCCAGCCTTCAATTAGAAGGAACCAAAACTGCAGTTCGGATTTACAGCCTGAATCTAACTTGATAGGATCAAGCAATCTATCGACTGTTTTGGACAAATCAATAAGCCTAGAAATGAAAGAACGCCCTTGTAGAATAATTCGCATGGTGAAAATTAAATGTCCTAATAGTGAGAGCAGTTCTTTTTTAGTTATAAATTCATGTTCCAAAGCGCCTTTCATCACGTCCCTAATGCGATTAAGTTTCTCCAGGGGCAAAGAAGCTTGCATGAGATTGCTATCTAGATTAATTCCGAAGAACTCTATAGTATTTGATGGCCCTAGAGTTTTTT
The DNA here is from genome assembly GCF_012432095.1 of Onychostoma macrolepis. NCBI lineage: Eukaryota > Metazoa > Chordata > Actinopteri > Cypriniformes > Cyprinidae > Onychostoma > Onychostoma macrolepis. Next base: position 22,349,256 of record NC_081163.1, on the reverse strand, counting down.
TCTTTTGAAAGGGGAATACTTAGCTTATCGAATGTTTCCTTCAATGAGTTAATACATCGCTTAGGTTGTGAATTTGGATAATCTACGACCAAGAAATCATCCAACAAATGAAGCATGAAAGGCAGTTTACAGTTATTTAAGAGAATCCAACAAAGCGCCTCCGATAAGGTGTCGGATATACAAGGACTGCTACGACATCCAAACGTAAGTCTGACAGAGAAAAACATTTCCCCACGCCCCTGAACACCAAAAAGGTGCCACTGAGATGGGTGAAGTGGCATGACTTTAAATGCATCAATGATATCAGCTTTGCCCAGCCAAGTTCCCTTCCCAGCTGTTTTAATGAACTGAATAGCATTATCTACCGAAACATAAAACAGAAAAAAATTGGGCAATGGAATCATTGTTGTGGGGAGCTGACAGGTCTATAATTAAGCGATTTTTTCCCGAATATTTCCTTGTAGCTACACCTATCGGGTTGATTCGAAAAACAGGAAAAGGAGAGCTATCAAAGGGTCCGATCATATATCCTTTCTCAACCTCTTTAGCCAATAGACTGTCGACTACTTCGGGTTCTTTAAGAGCTGACTGAAGATTATTACAGACGTGAGATTTTTTAGGAAGGAGAGTTAAACCAGCTAGAAAACCATTAACAAGTCCAGATATCAAATAATTCACAAAACATCGATTAGGATGCTTCTTCAATGCTCTGTCGAGTTCAGGAACATTGACAGGCGTAGAAGGCTTTATTTTTTTCTTTTTCGCTACACACATTCTTCGTGGACACACGGACTTGGGATGCCCATCTCCACAATAACTGCAAGCATGAATAAACTTACAATTAGAGAACCTGCACACACTTTCATTGAAATTATAACATATGGGAGTATGGATCATAGGGGTAACCTTTTCTTCGGCATCTTCTTTTGGTAAGCGGTCGGATGAAGTAGAGGGTTTAGCGGATCTTGAGCATAACGAGGGAGTGTGCGTAAAGGAACCACATAGGGAGCAAGACAAGGCGCGACGGTCGGTAAAATGTCTGCTTATCAGACCCAAATTGACTACAGACCAGTCCAGTCTTTGATTGAACCGTTGAATGTACATGGCAGATTTCGCAGAAAAAGACTTATGATATTCGTAAAAAAGGGTACCGCCGTAGGTCATTGCAAGGTCTGAAATTATGGCAAGACAGGTGTCCAGTTCGGCCCTATGATTTGGTTAAGTTTCGCAGATGACATCTCTAAACACACCAAAACCAACGTTAAACTCGGGCATGGTTAACCCTCTGGGGTCTGAGGTCATTTTGGGGCCCTTGAGATGTTTTGACATGCCCTGATATTTGTGCTTATTTCAGCTACTTAAAACATACTATTGACCAACATGTAATTTTTTTGTATTCAGCGCAAACTGTGCTACAATAATATGTGACCAAGATGGATGTACATGTTTGCATTTTTTAGAAAAAAAATATTATGCGTGGTTAGTAAGTTTTGGGGAAAAAATGAAGCTGAAATAAGGCCATAAAACCCACACTAAATAGTTCTGAATAAGACTTTTGATCAGTCTTGTAGGCTAGAATATTTACTTCAAAATTATGTGAAAATCATTCTGCTTACTCATTCACAGAAAACAATATATTGATTTAAAATTTTCAAGACATGTATTGTGATCGAGGGTCTATAAGTGAGGGAGTGGCAATGGCCTTGAATATTAAGTGAGTCTCACCTGAGAGACAAAGGGCCCTCCCCTAATGGCCCATCAGTATGATTGTGACTTTGAGGCAGGTAAGAGAGAATGTGAGGAGATTGAAAAAAAGGGTTTTTATTTACAACACAGTATAATCAAAACATACATAATGAAGGTCAAATACACATTATTGTGCACACTGTTCTAACCCCAGGTGAAAAAGACGCAGTATTAAATGTATTAAAAATATACTTGAAATTCAAGTAGCATGTTTATAATACATTTGTATTCCCAACACGCTTACAAAAATATACTGAATTGCATTTTAATATATTTCTAAAAAAGTATACTAGAAATACTTTTGTATTAAATATATGCTTAGTTATACTTCTAAGAAATATGCTAAACAGAAGCATACTTTTAATGTGTTTATAAAAAGTATACTAGAAATACTTTGGTAATAAATATATGCTTAATTACACTTTTAAGGAATATGCTAAACACAAGCACACTATTACTATATTTCTAAAAAGTATAGTAGAAATACTATGTTAATAAATATATTCTTAATTACACTTTTAAGGAATATACTAAACACAAGCATACTTTTGGTGACATTTTAGTGTATTTACAAAAAACACACTTATGTTACTCTTACTTAAAATATATTTTGTGTGTACTTTGTGTAAGAACATAACAAAATGATTACACTTTTAGTAGGTTTTTAATGTACTTCATATTGCAGTAGGCCTACACATGGTTATATTTTAAATATTTATGTATTTATAATTTTAATATTTGGAAAAGTACGATATTTTGTAAAACATTTTTTACATTTACAATGTACAAACCTTTGTCAAATATTATTAACCATTGCAGTATTTAAAATATGTTGTTTAATATGGGTTATGCTACTTTGGTTGATTAGGCTGTTGTTCAGTATGATACATTAATTGTAATAAGCTAGGTGTTTATAAACTTGTTCAAGCTTGACGCCTTTATTTTCTAATATACATTTCTGAAATTCCCACAAGGATTTCAACATCATATCTGAAATGAGACAAAAAAAAAAAACACGTTTATTTGTGTTTAAATTCAAACAACACAGACTAAACCTGATTGGTTCCAGAGCATTGAACACTCTGATTGGTTCGTATGATAATCGCAGCAGAGAGCTTCCTAAATCAAATATGATGTGCGTGCAAATGTCCCTTGAATGTGAATATAAGTCTAAATTTAAACAGTATTATTATATAGAGCGATCGTGTCTCTTTAGGGTGCTTGGAGGAAACCACGCAATTCATATGGATTACTTTGGTGATGTTTTTTTGTGATTAACTTTTTGAAACGTGAACATCTTTGATGAATCTTTTCATCGGAGGAGCATAAATCTCTCAGATTTCATTATAATATCTCCGCTTTTCTTTCGAAGATGAACGAAAGTCTTAGATGGTTTGGAGCATCTTAAGGGTGAGTGATGGCAGAATTCAAATTGTTTTGGGGGAATTATGAAATTAATTAGAAAATATGTAAGGGATAATCAGTGGCTAGCTGTGCATTAAACAATTTGAATGCAGGACGTGGAGGCGAAGAACCACCCGACGCGCAGCGGAGTGCATTCAAATCGTTTAATGCACAGCTAGCCGTTGATTATCCCATTTATGCCATGGTCATTTACCAGCATTCACATATTAAAGATGTTAATAATATTTGTGCTGCAATATTTGACCGGAACGATAAAAATGACGGTTATTTTCGTCAGTATTAATATTCAACTGTAACTGTATGTTACTATGGTTACCAATGTTTATAGGAAGCGCATTAATATAGAACGTGATTAAACTGACCTGGAACTACCTGTGCAGTTCAACGAATTTAATCAACACCTGCCAGCCAATCAGAATCCAGTATTCAGACAGACCATGGCATGAAGCGGTATGTTCTTATTTTTACCAGCTTCTGCAAGCGTGTATGGCATCTGGCTTCAGAACCTCACTGTGACTTCAGGTAAGATTTGTATTTAATTAACGTTATTTGTCTGTACCAGTCATGTTTTTGACACATGCATTGGCAGAAAAAAAATAAAATAAAATTAGTTAACATTAACATTCTTTTATTTGCAACATGAAGTATATTTATTTCTGATTTCCTGAACAATTTGGCTTCATTGTAACGAGGTTAATGATCTTTGAAAAACCATGATTATGAACATACAATTACTTTGTCTTGAGCTGATCAGCAAACTGTGGTAGTGTTGGTTGATTGGTGTCTATATTTGTTCAAGCTTGACAACCTTATGATTTTACTTTCTAATATATATATTTCTCATTACAGATAAGAACAAAGATTAAATTGTAAGAAGGGTTGCTTATAAAAGCATACAGTACATCTGAAACTGCTGAGGCTGGGAAGGTTTTTGACTATATTTCCGACCAGGTACATTGTTCTGTCATTCTTAAATAGAAAACAAATCATCAATCATCATTTGCCTTTTTGTGTGTGTGTGCGTGTAAGAAATATTAACATTTGTTGTTTTTCAGATCAGCTGCTATAGAAGACAAACTTAAACCTGAGTGCAGAGACATGCAAAGGAATAGTAAGTATATTTTAATGTCGTATCTCCTCTGTTATAGAGATTTTTGAATCAGGCCTAATAGAGGGGGATTCGGTCAATCTTGGAAGAAAAACGTTAGCAATGTGTCCATCCAACGTTCCAAGATGGCGGCGCGATCAGACGCAGCGGCTGCTCCAGGTCCCAAAGACGGTGCTTTTTTGTCTTTTAATGTCGTCTGTTCGTCTCCAAATAGTGTAAATTTACCGCTAGTTCATAAGGAAATCACTCCAAAACTCATATATGTTCGCCAAAGACTTTTGGATATCGGCAACGCCTACAAAGACCAACTCTCGCCGGCGGCTACTGAGAAGCTACGAGGCCTCTGTTTACTGCTGAAGCCGGACCTCGAGACCGTGGCCTCGCCTACTGTCGCTACCCGCACAAGGCGGCATCGCAAGCGGTGTGAGAGAGGACGGAAGCGCGGTAAGCGCGGAGGTATACGAGCTAGGCTGAGGGAAAACCCCACAAGACCCGCTCTTCCAACACTCATGCTCTCAAACGTTCGCTCTCTGGAAAACAAACTGGACTTAATTCAACTCAGTCGATCTACACAGCATGAGACAAGGGATTGTTGTGTGTTTGTTTTCACTGAAACATGGCTGAACGACAACATCCCGGACTCCGCCATTCAGCTGCACGGACTAACTTGCTACCGCGGACAGAGATTCATCACTGTCTGGTAAGACTCGCGGCGGTGGCTTGTGTGTGTACGTCAACAAAGAATGGTGTAACAATGCTGGGGTAGTGACAAAACACTGTTCATCGCTGGTGGAGTTTATGTTTGTGAAGTGTCGACCGTTCTATCTGCCGCGGGAGTTCACGGCCATTGTTATTGTCGCGGTTTACATCCCCCGCGCAAACACAAAGGACGCGTCATGAGCTGTACAGCGCCATCAGCGAACAACAAACAAATAACCCCGACGGCTTTTTCATCATAGCCGGTGACTTCAACCACGCAAACTTAAAGACAGTTTTGCCAAAGTTCTACCAACATGTGAACTTTGCAACAAGGGGAAATAACACACTGGACTTTGTTTACACAACAGTTAAGAGCGCATACAAAGCCGAACCCCGCCCCCACCTCGGTACTGGACCACATCTCTGTTATGCTAATCCCAGCATACAGACCACTTCTGAAACTGGCCAAACCGGTTCACAAACAGATCAAGGTATGGCCAAACAATGCCACCTCAGCACTGCAGGACTGCTTCCAGGACACAGACTGGAACATGTTCAAAGAGACGGCCACCTACAACAACCACACAGACCTGCAGGAGTACACTGAAACTGTGACTGCTTACATCCAAAAGTGCACTGATGATGTGACAGTCACCAAGACCATCACCACACGCGCCAACCAGAAGCCATGGATGACAGCAGAGGTTCGTGGTCTGCTAAAGTCCAGAGATGAAGCATTCAGATCAGGAGATAAAGCAGCCCTCAAAACAGCAAGAGCCAATCTGTCCCGCAGCATCAAAAATGTAAAACGGTCATATGCTCAAAAAATCAACAATCACTTCACAGACAGCAGTGACACACGGAGCCTGTGGCAAGCTATTCAGACCATCACAGACTACAAGCCCCCGCCACAGGCCTGTGATGATGACACATCCCTCCCAGATACACTCAACCACTTTTACTCACGGTTTGAAATGCAGAATGACACACCTGCACAAAAACTGCCCACACCTCCCAACGACCAGGCACTCTGTCTGTCTCCAGCCGACGTAAGGAAGACCCTAGGATCAACCCACGCAAGGCTGCGGGTCCCGACAACATACCTGGCCGTGTACTGAAAGACTGTGCTGCACAGCTGACAGATGTCCTAACAGATATCTTCAACACCTCGCTGAGCCAGGCAGTCGTCCCCACATGTCTCAAATCCACAACAATCATACCGGTACCAAAGAAATCACCTGTGTCCTGTCTAAATGACTACCGTCCCATAGCACTGACTCCAATCATAATGAAGTGCTTTGAGAGGTTAGTCATGCACAACATCAAAACCAGCCTCCCCAACACACTCGATCCGCTCCAGTTTGCATACCTTCCGAACCGCTCTACGGACGATGCAATTTCCTCCACCCTCCACCTAGCTCTTACCCACCTAGAAAACAAAGACACTTATGTTAGAATGCTGTTCATTGACTTCAGCTCAGCATTCAACACAATAATCCCACAACAGCTCATAAATAAACTCAACCTGCTGGGCCTTAACAATTCCCTCTGCAATTGGATCCTGGACTTTCTAACCGGAAGAACTCAGTCAGTCTGTGTCGGCCACAACACCTCGAGCACTACCACACTGAACACAGGTGCCCCACAAGGCTGTGTGCTCAGCCCGCTGCTCTTCACGCTGCTGACCCACGACTGCACTGCCAAGTCCAGCTCCAACCACATCATCAAGTTTGCTGACGACACAACAGTGGTAGGTCTCATCAGCAACAACGATGAAACGCACTACAGAGAGGAAGTGGCACAGCTGGCTGAATGGTGTGGCACTAACAACCTGTCCCTCAATGTGAGTAAGACAAAGGAGGTTGTGATGGACTTCAGGAGAAACTCCGTTGATCACCCCCCACTGACCATCGACAGCTCGACTGTGGAGAGTCAGCAGCACTAAATTCCTGGGGTGCACATCACAGAGGATCTCACCTGGTCCACCAACACCATGTCACTCTCCAAGAAGGCACAACAGCGCCTACACTTCCTCCGCCGGCTGAAAAGAGCAAGTCTCCTCCACCCATCCTCACCACTTTCTACAGGGGCACCATTGAGAGTGTGCTGACCAGCTGCATCACTGTCTGGTACGGAACTGTACTGCAGCAGACCGCAAGACCCTCCAGCGGACAGTGAACACCGCTGCAAGGATCATCGGTGCCCCCTCCCTCCATCCTGGATATTTTCCTCACACGATGCTCCAGCAAAGCCAATAGTATCGTGAAGGACTCCACACACCCTCCCACAGTCTCTTCCAGCTCCTACCATCAGGAAGACGGTACCGGAGCATCAGAGCCCGCTCTGCCAGACTGCTCAACAGCTTTTTCCCCAGGCTGTGAGAGCCCTGAACTCAAATCACCCCGCCTCTCTGAACCCCCATACAAACCCCTACCTCCTGTAACATGTAACGTGCAATTCAAGTGTGCTACACACAGGTGAGTGGGCCTGTACAAACCACCTGTAGTAGCACACTCTCCTCCTCTATGCGCACTAGTCACTTTTCACATACACTGCTGTGTGTACACAAATCCCACAAAAAGAACTCAGTAATATATGTATGTTTACATGCTCATGCACTACAAATCCTCCTGCACTGTTCCCCAGCCAGCTGCTTGAACTCAATGTTTCTCCTTGCACATGTACAGTATTTATCTGAAGCATTCGTATAGTTTGTATAGTTTGTATTGTGACGGGCGTCCCGATGGACTATCAGCGTTGCCCTGGAGACGTACACGGATCACCTGCACCTGCTCATCACGTCGGAATCGGCCACACCTGAAGCTCGTCAGCCCGCGGCCAGATAAGCCGCGTGAGGCTGCGAGACAGACAGAGTTCGCTCTGGCCAAGGACTAATGTGCTGTCTCTTTTCTCTCTCCCAGAAACCAGCGAGTGACCGATTCCGCTCTGACGAGAGCCACACGACGCACCCGCCGCACCAAGGGAGAATTTACAAAGAGCACCACGACACGCCAGCCAATCACCTCTCACTTTACCCTCTCACCTTGTTTGTGAATAAATCCACCCTCCGGGGTATTTATTTGAGCTCTCCTTGTCACGTGATTCTTCCACCCCGTCACAGTATTTTTTAGTTTGTATAGGTACTTTTTATAGATAGTATATTTATAGTCAAAATCTATCAGTAGGATAGTTGTGTATAGGTTTATATTGTCTTACTCCATTGTTGTATGCCTGTATTTATGTAGCACCGTGGTCCTGTGAGGCACGACATTTCGTTCCACTGTATGCCCCGCATGTAGCGGAATGACAATAAAGCTCAACTTGACTTGACTTGACTTGATTCCAGGTGGCTAATTTGTGCTTCTTTTCAGTCATTCATGTAAAAATCTGTTATCTAATTTTGTTTCTGTTTTTTTTTTTCTAAAGCTGCAAGGCACTACTGACTAGGCTATGCCCAGGTCTCCGGAACCTGCGACGACGCTCAGCTCCGTTGGCCCTTAGTCTGCGGCTTCGGATCCACCAGCTCTATCTCCATCGGTCGGCCCCCAGATGTCTGCAGCCACACCATCTACATCTTGGCTCCTCCCTCCCTTGACTCCACCGTGTGTTGTCAGCACTGGGATGCTCTGGGTCTGTGCCATGTGCCAAACACCATCTAAGCCGCCAGGGCATCATCGTCATCCTCTCATCACCATCCCTTCACCATCTCCTCGTCCACCTCCAAAACCCCTCCATACCTCCCTATTCTGTTGCTTGAACTTTATCATCTTCAGTCTTTGCACACACATCTATTCACTTTACAGGTTTTTTTTTTCTTCAGAAAATTGCATTGTAATTTTTATTTATTCATTGATGTAAAATGCTTTACTTTTCAGTAATACAGGTATAACTGAAATGTTCTACAAATGGATAAGATAGCTCTTCCATAGCATTTCAGTCTTTTTTTCATTTATGTTTTTTGTATAATGTTTTAAAATGTACTTGAGTATGTTTGTAGTAATACAAAAATACTATAAACATACTTGTATTTCAAGTGCATTTTTAATACATTTAATAGTATGTTTTGTTTTTTTCACCAAAGTATATATGCTGCTGTACTTTGTACACAATATATAATACATTAAAGTTTTCTAAATATCAAAGTGTACGTGTGTGTATATATTGAAAAATATAATACTAATAAATATAATATAATATACTAGTAGTGTAATGCTAATGCATTTCTAATGAGCTCAAATACAATTGAAATGTACTTGAAGCACATTAAAACGATGCTTCAAATATACCTTACCTGTAGTTCATGAAGTATTAAAAGTACATTTTAAATGTATTTTTAAAAATACACTTAAATTGCACTAAATATACTTAAAGTGGTTCCAATTTAACACAGTTTCAATATATTAAATATATTACAAATAGATTACTTAAATAGAACTTAAGCATATCTTGAAATACATTTAATATACTTAAAGTTGTTTCAAAATAATACATTCAATATGCAATTAGTACAGTATAATATAAATATATTAAGTGTGTCTGAAAAAGCACAATTTAAATATATTTCTTTTTCACCTAGGACCACAGATATGTGAACAGACTTTGAGTCATTCCTGCAACAGATTCTGTCTAACAAGTGAAACAAGTAAATCATACCTGATATTTACGTGTTTTATTTAAGTGTTTCTACTTCATTCCATGGATTCAAGAAGAAAAAAAAACATAATCAGTAGAAAAGGATCTTGTTTTAACATAGAATATCAGTGTAGTTGAACATCTGATGTTGGTGCAGCGCTCTCAGAGGAAAACAGTTTGAAGAGACATCAGGATACATCTGGTGCTGGTATCTGATTCAAAATACAAACAACCAAAAAAAAAAAAAAAACATTTGTGAGCATGTTAATATCAGGAACATCTGTATATATATATATATGTTTTGTAGCCATAGACTCACACATGCTTTGTAGAGCCCTGCACGGGCCTAAAATTTAGGCCCTAGCCCGGCCCTGGCCCGAGACGCTCAGGCCCTAGCCCGGCCCGTGTCCGACAGCTTATCAGAATTCTCGGCCCGAGTCCGACCCGAGCCCGTCTTTTTCCCCCTTCTCCCAAAACAGCTTATCTACTACGGTTTCAGCTATTAAAATAGTTCAGTTTTGTATGAAATGGCAAAGTGTTTGTAATTCGTTTCGTTATTTTATTAAGTTAATTTAGAAAAACGTTTGGAGCATTTTTTTTTATTCGTTAAATGTAAGTTTTTGTTTTTTAAAGTTACGACCAAGCGGCCAGCGGCAGACAGCGAGTTGATCATAGCCTATGTTTGATCAATTTAGCTTTCTCAAATCATCACGACTTCTCTAAAATTAAATCTGTAATTATAAAACAGCTCCACAATGTTAGTTTAAACGCTTGAGCTAGATGAATGTGCACTGATGCATATCCAGTAGTTTGTGAGGAGAGTGGAAGCTGAAGCTTTACTGGACGCGCCAGAGGGATCACTTGCATTGGAAATATTTCAAAATACGCTGTCATTTTTGCTCATAAAGGTAAGAGTAAAAGGCTACGTTGTTCGGAACTGTAAAGGGTCTACTTTGATTTGTGTGCACTCACAATATCAACAAAACGTTCTTTCATAAAAAAATAAAATAAAATAAAAAAAAATAAAAAAAAGTTTCGGTTTTGAGCAAGCGGAGCGTTTCTGAAAAACCGAAACATATAGCCTACTTCCCTCACTGACTTGATAAATATAGTATCTATAGAAAGCTTTGAATTACTACTTTAAAACGAAATAATTCGAATCGAAAACAAAAACTCTTTCATTATAAAATCCCTAAAGATGCATTTCTCTCTAAAGGCGCATCCAGTGAGGAGATGGCGAGTCAGGATCATCATCAAATGTATGGCTGATCAAAAATGCAGCTTTTCCCGAAGCATTGGGAACTTTTTGTAATTCCACGCTCCAACTTCTTCCTGATGCTCTGCATGGTCACCTGTATGCTAATGTGTGCGTATGCGTTGCGTATTGCTTAGGCGATGTATAATATTTATAATATAATCAGTATTTAATTAGCCATGTGTGCTCTGCGCGTATATGGGCACAATAAAAGGAGAGAAGCTAAATGAGCCCGAGCCCGACCCGAGCCCGATCTGTAAAAAAAAAAAAAATGGCCTGAGCCCGGCCCGAATGGACTCGGCGTGTCGGGCCCCGTCTGGACCCGACGGGCTTGCAGACCTCTAATGCTTTGTACTATCATAAAAAAAAGAGAAAGAAATCATATATCTGAGAAACTAATTATTATTGTTTAGCACGTTATTAAAATCTATTTCTGAACAGAGTAGGCTATTAATAATAAACATGTACTAAACATACTTAGACTCGTAGCATTCATCATGTTACAGTGTACACTCATATTACTTTTATTGTTTTATATAGAGCATGAAAACATCATCGCGCCGTAAGAAATTTAAATACAATGAATTGCCTATCATATTCAAAATGTTTTACACGATTTTAAACATTGTAGTCAGGAATTATAGTTTGGGAAAAACCCAACTATGATTTTGTAGTCATATAGTCAAGTATGTATGATTTTATAGTAGCCTATGATATGATTATGTAGCCACAGACTCAAGCATGCTTTGTACAATAAAACTATGTACTTTGTACTATAAAAAATGATATATTTTATATCTGAGAAACTAATGATTATTGTTTAGCACACTATATATATTTGTGAACAGAGTATTAATAATAAACATTGTCTATACATTCTTAGATGCGTAGCATTCATCATGTTAGTAAATCTGTTCAAGTTTATGTCACAATAAAAAGGTAACTAATGCAAAAAAGAAACATTACTTACTCATCAGATTGATCTCCTCTACTGGATGAAATCGTGTTCTTCTTTCGAGGGAAATCCTGCCTTTACTCAGCGCGTCTTCTTCCAGAAACGAACAGTAGCCGCGATGAGGATCTCCGCTCTTTGTTCATGTTGGGCGTTTGCACGTGTGCACGTCCCATGTGGCTATTTACATATGAACGGCACGAGCCGCGCGGGATCACATTAGAGATAATGAGTCAGACGGGACAGACTGAACATCGTGTTGGTTTCATACGGATTACTTCATCACAGAATGTTTGTTTTCGATAAGACTTGCTTCATTTCAAAGTAGTTTCTATAGATACAGTGAGGAAAATAAGTATTTGAACACCCTGCTATTTTGCAAGTTCTCCCACTTAGAAATCATGGAGGGGTCTGAAATTGTCATCGTAGGTGCATGTCCACTGTGAGAGACATAATCTAAAAAAAATCCAGAAATCACAATGTATGATTTTTAACTATTTATTTGTATGATACAGCTGCAAATAAGTATTTGAACACCTGAGAAAATCAATGTTAATATTTGGTACAGTAGCCTTTGTTTGCAATTACAGAGGTCAAACGTTTCCTGTAGTTTTTCACCAGGTTTGCACACACTGCAGGAGGGATTTTGGCCCACTCCTCCACACAGATCTTCTCTAGATCAGTCAGGTTTCTGGCCTGTAGCTGAGAAACACGGAGTTTGAGCTCCAAAGATTCTCTATTGGGTTTAGGTCTGGAGACTGGCTAGGCCACGCCAGAACCTTGATATGCTTCTTACAGAGCCACTCCTTGGTTATCCTGGCTGTGTGCTTGGTCATTGTCATGTTGGAAGACCCAGCCTCGACCCATCTTCAATGCTCTAACTGAGGGAAGGAGGTTGTTCCCCAAAATCTCGCAATACATGGCCCCGGTCATCCTCTCCTTAATACAGTGCAGTCGCCCTGTCCCATGTGCAGAAAAACACCCCCAAAGCATGATGCTACCACCCCCATGCTTCACAGTAGGGATGGTGTTCTTGGGATGGTACTCATCATTCTTCTTCCTCCAAACACGTTTAGTGGAATTATGACCAAAAAGTTCTATTTTGGTCTCATCTGACCACATGACTTTCTCCCATGACTCCTCTGGATCATCCAAATGGTCATTGGCAAACTTAAGTTGGGCCTGGACATGTGCTGGTTTAAGCAGGGAAACCTTCCGTGCCATGCATGATTTCAAACCATGACGTCTTAGTGTATTACCAACAGTAACCTTGGAAACGGTGGTCCCAGCTCTTTTCAGGTCATTGACCAGCTCCTCCCGTGTAGTTCTGGACCAATTTCTCACCTTTCTTAGGATCATTGAGACCCCACGAGGTGAGATCTTGCATGGAGCCCCAGTCCGAGGGAGATTGACAGTCATGTTTAGCTTCTTCCATTTTCTAATGATTGCTCCAACAGTGGACCTTTTTTCACCAAGCTGCTTGGCAATTTCCCCGTAGCCCTTTCCAGCCTTGTGGAGGTGTACAATTTTGTCTCTAGTGTCTTTGGACAGCTCTTTGGTCTTGGCCATGTTAGTAGTTGGATTCTTACTGATTGTATGGGGTGGACAGGTGTCTTTATGCAGCTAACGACCTCAAACAGGTGCATCTAATTTAGGATAATAAATGGAGTGGAGGTGGACATTTTAAAGGCAGACTAACAGGTCTTTGAGGGTCAGAATTCTAGCTGATAGACAGGTGTTCAAATACTTATTTGCAGCTGTATCATACAAATAAATAGTTAAAAAATCATACATTGTGATTTCTGGATTTTTTTTTTTAGATTATGTCTCTCACAGTGGACATGCACCTACGATGACAATTTCAGACCCCTCCATGATTTCTAAGTGGGAGAACTTGCAAAATAGCAGGGTGTTCAAATACTTATTTTCCTCACTGTATAACTCCCATGTCTGTGTGCTGAGTTACAGTTCATTTTAGTGACGCGTTTCTAAAAACAGTTCTCGGAGACAGAGAAGACAGGGAGAGCACCCTGTTTGTTTTCTTATTTTTCCAAAAGCACAAAGTTGTGTTGTTATTGTGAGTGTACACAAAAAAAAAGTAGACACGTTTCGATTGATGTATACGAGTTTCGATTGATGTAACAGAGTATTTTTAGTGTCTTTTGCACTGATCTTAAAAAAACCTATCTGGTATCGCCAGCGATACCGTCGACCCCAGAGAGTTAAACAATTTGACAGTCTCTGGTCGCTATCTTTTAACAGTATGGATATATCTCCACAGTCTCCGATACGTTTATCTTGACTCTCTGAACACAGCAGAATTTTAACCAAATTAACGTTGTTACCTGCTATAATTTGAGCCTGCAGCTGAGGAGATATGGCAGCGGCTGGTGGAAAGAAGGGAGCTCCAGTGATAGGAGCTGGAATAGCCGTAGCTAGAGACCTGCGCGGCAACAGACCTGCAATTCCAAAAGCAGCTGAAGAGGAAAGAACAGCAATATCAGGAGCAGTAGGAGCTGGTATCGGAGAAGGGATGGTTGCTGTAGCGATCGAAGAAGAGGGCTGATTTTCCAGTGTTTGAACCCTGGCGTCAAGGTTAGAGAGGGAGCGTTGGATGCTCTGGAGGACTGTCATCACGGGATCCTCTGCCAACTGAACCTGGGAAATGTCGGATCTTTCGGTACTTCTGCTCTTCGGAACAGGAGCATTAGCGGAACGGGAACTGTGCTTCCTTTTCGCAGTGACCTTCCTGCCGCCGGATGGTGTTGAAGTTGATGGGTTTGGAGGAATTTTGGAGATATTTTCCAAAAGAAATTTGAAAAGTTCTTTGTGATTTATCCACAGATATGCCTGAATATTTTGGCTATGTAAAGTAGTGAGTATTTTCTCAGTGGGCCAATCTGTGTTGAGTGGAGCTGGCGTTTTATTGGCCAGACACGAACTTCTGCAAACAGAGACTGCAGCATCATCTAGATCATAATCCTCACCGACGTTACGCGAGAAAAGCTGTTCTTCCTCTGATTCCTGATCAAACATGGTGAGTAGTAATAGAATGACTTGTGCTAAAACTAGCAGATTTTTCATTGCGAAAAGCATTAGAGTATAGCCATGAAACAGTTAGAAGTGGCGTGCAGCCAAGCAATAGAAGAGAGGCTAAATGAATAGGATTTAAATAGACCAGCGGTACGTCGAAACCGGATTGGTATGACAGGAACAGCTGATCGTCAGCTGATGCGAGCTTGACTGATGTGGCCTGCCTGAACTAAAGCGATGCTCAATTTCTATAAAAAAGGGGGAAAAAATTTATAAGACAACAAAACTACTACGAATTCTACTACTAATAACAATATAAAAGGCAGAATAAAAAGGATTAATGAGCTGCTGGGTTCATGAATATTAATCACAATGTCTGCGTTCGCTCGAATTGATTTGCTGAAATCAAAACAGGTTACGATAATAGGTGAGTGCCGGCCATTGAGACAGACATTTACACATTAGTTCTGCCCACTACCAGAGAACCCAGCAGTTCTTAAAAGCTGAAGAATTCCAAAGGAACTCCGTTATAGCCGTGCGCCTTCACACTAGAGTTTACAGTACGTCAAATACAGCTACACTGCGCATCCATTCAGATGAACTGAAAAATAAAATTTTAATAATATTATAATAAATTATAGTAACACCACATTTTATTGTCTGTAACGGTAATGGAATCCCCCATTGTAACGGGGGAAACAGTAATTCGTTAGATTACGCTGCTTATTTATAATGACATTATTCCCATCACTGATTGTCACGAATCTGGTCTGCACTTCCGTTCATTCACCACCAGAGGTCACTCGCTCACCACATGGACTTTCACACCACACATCACAATGGACTCCATTTCCCATCATTCATTGCACTAATTGCACACACAGCTGTAGGCACTGATCACACAGCATCACTAATCACACACACTATTTAAACCCTGGACTTTGTTTTCCTCCTGGCCGAGTATTGTATGCGTTTACCGCTCCCCTAGCCGTAGCTACTCTACAGAGCCCTTGTCAGTATCCTAGTCTTGCATTACCTGTTCACCTGTGTTTATTTCTAACCCGTGTTTCCTGGATTAACCCTTTCTGTGCCATTCCGTGTTTCTTTTCAGTTCCTGTATTGTTCTGAGTTTTTCACTCCCCTAGTGTTAGCTGCGATACGGAACTTTTGTTGTTTTCTAGTCTGTGTTCCTAGTGTTTACCCCTGTCTCCCTGTTCGGACTCTGATTATTTCCCTTGCCTGGATTATAGCTCATGTACCTGGATTATCTCTCTGCCTAGCCCCTTCGGATGCTGTTCGCTGTCGACCGACCTTTGCTTGCCCTAGGATTACTCTGTCTTGTCCCTGCCATACCTGTTTGCCATTGCTCGACCCTGCCTGTATTTATGACCATGCCTGTAAATAAAAGCTTGCACTTGGATCCGCACGTCTCACGTCTCGTAAGCCCTGTTACACTGATGTGTTTCATGAAGTTAAATATGATATAGGTAAATAACTATTTGCTGATGATATGGCTCTTTGGAAGAATGGGAAGAATGTAACGCTAATACAAGAAAAGATGCAAGAAGCAATAAAAAGGATTGAGAGATGGTCTTATTCATGGGGTTTTAAGTTTTCAATAGAAAATACAAAAGATGATGTTTTTTACTAGAAAGATGGTTAAAACAACAAATATATTGATGTATGGGAAACAAATAGAACAAGTAAACACTTTTAGGTTTTTAGGTGTTTTATTTTATTATTGATTTAAATTGATCTTAATTCTAAATTTATAATTTATTCATTATCAACGGTTCGTCCAGCGAATGCTAAAATCAGTATATCTTAACAATTATGAAATTTATATTATGCCCTTGGCCAAGGGTCACAGTAACTGTTAATACTAGCTCCTTAGTCTGAGCTATAGGTAACGCAAGATCTAGGCAAATGTTTAGACTTGAAAATACACGACACAAGACAATACTTTATAAATGGAACTAAGTTTATTTGCTAACTGCTAGTCTACAATACATGAACTAAACCTATTGAAAACACACACACACACACACACATACTGGTTTCCATGTTTGATGGGGACCAACTTTATAATCATCACTTGTGAGGACCACCCTTTCTAAAGGGTTTAGAGGTCTGAAAAAATTAGGGACACTAACCGTAGCTCTCTTAGCCTATACACGACTTCAAACACCTGAATTGATGAAGTAATGTCTTGACCATGCTTAATGGGGACTTCTGAAAAATCAGATGAACATGACTTACAGGGACCAAATTTGCATATTATATGCATATAATTTGCATAATACACACACATTCCCGTGATTTGTGGGGACATTGCACACACACTAATAGACACGCATTCCCATAATTTGTGGGGACCTTGCAACAACAATTATTACTAATGACAAATAAAAGGCATTTATATGAAGTAAATCTTCAGACTGCATTTGTTCATTTGCTCTTAAAATGGGTTTAATCTACAACCAAGTAGAATTAAAATGTTTATTAGTAGTACAAAAGTTAAAATTGTGAAATTTAACTTAGATTAGTTTATGTAGAGATGTAGTGAGGTCTGCAAACAGTGCTAGTGATGCAAAGCTTCACTCTCGCATAAAACACCTAAGTCCAGTTTCACAGACAGAGATTAGCTTAAACCAGGAGTAGGCCTTACTTAAATTAGGGTTTTTAAAACAGCTATTAAAATGCCTTCGGGGAAAAACAACAACAAAAAAAACATTACTGGTGTGCATCTTGAGACAAAACAACGGCACTGACATATTTTAAGATCCTTCAGTGCAAGTTATTTTCAGTTAGGACAACTCAAACATGCTTTTTAGCATGAGACCAGCCTTAAGCCTAGTCTGTGAAACCAGGAACTAGTGTTGTGCATGTAATCCATCTCCTCAACATGTAGAATTTTGGTTGGATTGACCGACTGATGGTTCCTACTTTTGTTTGGAATTATCAGTGTGACTGAAGTGGACTGATGTTGCAAGTGAACAAGTTTTTTATTCACATACAAAAGGATTGTTTGGGAGTAGTGAATAATTGCCTGGATATGTTCCAACCCATATCATACCCACAAGTCAAACATTTAAATCTTTCCACTTCAAACTATTCTTTCTATAATTGTAATTTTCTGTTAAATGGTGTTCAGCCCCAGCCAACCACCCAGCATCAGCTACTACTCATTCACCGGATACTTATCACTACAATAAACCTACTACTAATTGAACATTAATTTAGATTAAAATGACTGAATTCAACTGAGTTAAACTTCACATAAGAACTCTGACAAACCTGACAAAAATGAAGTCAAACCTCAAAATAAAACCTGAAAAGTCCAGTTATACTAAAAAGAAAAAAAAGAAAATAAACAATTGTATATATAAACTTTTAACTAACTTTCACAGACATGAATTTCAACAAAAATTACAATTTTAGAACAACTTTTGTTAGACCAATGCTTTTCAGCTTGTGGCCTTTATCACGGTCATCATAAAACACACTGCAAACATGACAATCTATTTGAAATGTTGTTTGCAGTATGTTTTATGATGACCGTGATGAAGGCCACAAGCTGAAATGCACTGGTTTAACAATAAAGTTATTACATTTCTTTAAGTGTTGCTGTGGCTTCTTTAAACAAAACCTGCCATGCCAGATAGTTGCATCTTCACAGTATTATCAGCACTGCAATTTCTTTTTCTAAGCTGTAATGCGATTATAAACGTAAAATTTTACGGTCTTCCAATCGCGGTTCCTCTGAGCTTCTGGTTCAGCTTTCAAGCATTTCTCACAGTCACTCTTTGCCGGTACAGTGCCAGATATGATGAATGGCTTCAGGTGCCTTTCCACCGCCTGAACCTCTGCCTGCTGCCAGAGAGTTTTCTTCTGGGTAGTTTTACCTTAAAGTGATCAGAAACAAAAAAGAAATGATTAAGAGTGTATGCTGGAATCAGTATTTAAGTCAGCATCTATTAGTGCAAGTAAAATTATTTGCACTCTACCTATAAATAGAATTATATTGTCAATCAAACAGCAATTTTTACATTCAGTCACCTGCCCTGAAATGATCATTGGTGAAAAGGAAAAGATAAATTAGGATTATTGTCTTTCTTGTAAATTATTTCTATGCATCAATCCACTAATTAATTCCGTCCAGGGGTTACTGATGTTTCAATTATTAGAACAACTACAGTTCCCTATCTGTCAGTCACTACGAGTTATGTCGTGACGACATAGGGGATTTACTTGGGAGCCCCAATCATCTCTGACTTAAGAGAAAACGCCAATGAATATTGGCTAGTGCAGAAAAATCACCACATATGGAGCTTACAACGCCTAGTTTTACTATACATAACCTCATCTGCATATCATTTCCATGCATATTCCCATCCACCTGACACTATGTTTAAGACATTAAGGAAATATGAGATATGGACTATAAATACCATTTGTGCCTTTATTAACATTTTTTTATTGCTAAAAATCATCCAGTATCCTTTATGTTTTAGAATAAAAATATCAGCATATCCATAAAAACAAAACAGTTTAAAATAGTTATCAGATAAATATTTTAGAATAGAGTTGATCTCATTGTTTTACACTGGCCAAATAGTATTTCAATTGTTTTAAACAATTCAAATCAAATTAAATTTATGCAGTTTTGCTGATAAGGTTAGCTATTTTAGTGGAAAACGATTTAGGCTATATTTATAGCAGTGTAAATACAACTGATAATTACTGATAATATATCATTGATAATTTTTCTCGCTAAATATTTATACTTTCTCATAACATGAGATCTGCAGTTTAGTTTAAAGATGTATTATTGTGCACCTATTGCACTGTCATTAGAACATAGCCACAGGAAAAGGGATCAAGCACATCTACTAGAAATGTCTAAATTCAAATAATTTTTGTTTAACTTCTGCGTAAATGACTTTGTAATTTCAGTGTTTATCTCCATTAAATGAGAGTAAATGTGTATATTGAAATGAAAACTGTTTAAAATCCTTGCTTACTTCATTACTTTATTACTTCCAGGCAAAATAGTGCTTACGCACGGTCAATAGCATCCGTACAGTTTGCACAGATTTACACCAAGTTTGTTTTTTATAAATCCAGATATGTGCATGGAAAACAGCGTACGCACACTTCCATTCCCATTTTGTGTGTACGCAACGTTTATACATGAGGTCTGAATGCTAAAATGTGCTCTACTGCTTTATTTCAAGCATCTAATTTAGCTTTAGAGGTCTCATATAATAAGCTTACCTGTGTCAAAGGCCAAAAAAACACTTTAGTTTTCTCAATGCATATGTGAGAAACTATTCGTTCAAGGATTCGATCTCTCTAAACCCTCCTTTCTGAGTCTCTACTCTGCTCTGATTGGTCAGATGTTCCAGTCTGTTGTTGGTTCTACCGTTGTTTGAGAATAGGTCAAACTACATATTGTTCACAAACAGTCAATGAAAACCAGAGGCTGGGCTTTTGTTACAAACCTACACAGGTTCATGCAGGAAGTAAATCTGGAATTACTGACGACTTGTTTCTTTAGTTTGGGAGATAGTAATTTCATTTGTCCTGCACTTTGAACTTTTTACATTGACAAACAGCTATATTACACACTACATGAAAGGTCATACCTGAGAAAGCATAAAAGGGGCACTTTAATAACTAGATGAATGATTTCGCTCAGAAATTGGTGACTAAATACATATGATATAACCAGGGGTCTGTAGTAATTTTTTTTTTTTAATTGTGGGGAGAGAGAAGAAAAAAAAGAAAAAAACCATACTGAAATCTACAAATCGATAGTGATTAGGGCTGTCAATCGATTGCAATATTTCATCGCGATTAATCGCAATTTAAATCGCACATTTCTATCTGTTCTAAATGTACCTTAAATTAATACTTTTCATGTTTTAAATACTCTAATCAACATGGACTATGACAAATATGGATGTTTTTTGCAATATATGTGTTTATTATTAGTGAAACCATAGTTAACCGAGCCTGAAGACTAGACATGTTTCAAAGATCATAGATGTGTTTCAAAGAACTTGATCATGTCTATTAGACGCATGAAAAAAGAAATACCAGGTTTCCATTACTTTTCTTTCTTTGCATTGAGCAATTTACTTACACAAACATGTTTACATGTCCGCATGACAGGGCATCTCACTTCTTCTGAACATGCAAAATGTACATTTATTATTTATTATTAGATTTGTTTGCCTCTCTGTGCAGACATACTGTTTTTTTGATGCAGCTAAATTCTCAATAAAACTGTTTTCATTGATATGTTTTACTGTTTCTGTTGTCAGACAACGGAATGAATGGGTCATTCTTCAAAGAGGGTGGCAAATGAGAGGCAGAATGTAAAAATACTTGTTTTTTTCTAATAAAATATATTGCTATGCATTTAAAATTAGTTTAATATGCCAACGTCGAGTCAACATCTTAAGCCAACGTCATATTGATGTCAAATACTGACATTTAGTCGTCAGGTATGAAGACCAAAACCCAACATCTCGTAGACGTCATATTGGTAACTTCTACACAACGTCCAACTCTAACATCAATAGACGTTGATCTTTTGTTAGTTTTAGGTTGTGGAATTAACTAACCGAAATCCAACGTCGAGTCAACATCTTAAGCCAACGTCATATTGATGTCAAATACTGACATTTAGTCTTCAGGTATGGCGACCAAAACCTGACATTTAGTCGTCAGGTATGGCAACCAAAACCCAACGTCTCCTAGACGTCATAATGGTAACGTCCTTACAACGTCAAATTCTAACATCATTAGACGTTGATATTTAGTTAGATTTAGGTTGGGGCATTAACCAACCAAAATCCAACGTCAAGCCAACGTCTTAAGCCAACGTCTTATTGAAGTTAAATACTGACATTTAGTTGTCAGGTATGGCGACCGAAACCCAACGTCTTGTAGACGTCATATTGGTAACGTCCACACAACGTCCAACTCTAACATCATTAGACATTTATCTTTTGTTAGTTTTAGGTTGTGGCATTAACTAACCAAAATCCAACGTCAAGCCAACGTCTTAAGCCAACGTCACATTGACGTCAAACACTGACATTTTGTGGTCTGGTATGGCAACCAAAACCCAACGTCTCGTAGACGTCATAATGGTAACGTCCACACAACGTCAAACTCTAACATCATTAGACGTTGATCTTTTGTTAGTTTTAGGTTGTCGCATTAACGAACCAAAATCCAACGTCAAGCCAACGTCTTAAACCAACGTAATATTGATGTCAAATACTGACATTTAGTCTTCTGGTATGGCGACCAAAACCTGACATTTAGTCGTCAGGTATGGCAACCAAAACCCAACGTCTACTAGACGTCATAATGGTAGCGTCCACACAACGTCAAACTCTAACATCATTAGACATTGATATTTAGTTAGATTTAGGTTGGGGCAGTAACCAATCAAAATACAACGTCAAGCCAACGTCTTAAGCCAACGTCACATTGACGTCAAACACTGACATTTTGTGGTCTGGTATGGCAACCAAAACCCAACGTCTCCTAGTCGTCATAATGGTAACGTCCACACAACATCAAATTCTAACATCATTAGAAGTTGATATTTAGTTAGATTTAGGTTGGGGCATTAACCAACCAAAATCCAATGTCAAGCCAACGTCTTAAGCCAACGTCACATTGATGTCAAATACTGATATTTTGTGGTCTGGTATGGCGACCAAAACCCAACGTCTTGTAGACGTCATAATGGTAACGTCCACACAACGTCAAACTCTAACATCATTAGACGTTGATCTTTTGTTAGTTTTAGGTTGTGGCATTAACTAATCAAAATCCAACGTCAAGCCAACGTCTTAAGCCAACGTCATATTGATGTCAAATACTGACATTTAGTCGTCAGGTATGGCGAACAAAACCTGACATTTTGTGGTCTGGTATGGCAACCAAAACCCAACGTCTCCTAGTCGTCATAATGGTAACGTCCACACAACATCAAATTCTAACATCATTAGAAGTTGATATTTAGTTAGATTTAGGTTGGGGCATTAACCAACCAAAATCCAATGTCAAGCCAACGTCTTAAGCCAACGTCACATTGATGTCAAATACTGATATTTTGTGGTCTGGTATGGCGACCAAAACCCAACGTCTTGTAGACGTCATAATGGTAACGTCCACACAACGTCAAACTCTAACATCATTAGACGTTGATCTTTTGTTAGTTTTAGGTTGTGGCATTAACTAATCAAAATCCAACGTCAAGCCAACGTCTTAAGCCAACGTCATATTGATGTCAAATACTGACATTTAGTCGTCAGGTATGGCGAACAAAACCTGACATTTAGTCGTCAGGTATGGCAACCAAAATCCAACGTCTCCTAGACGTCATAATGGTAACGTCCATACAACGTCACATTCTAACATCATTAGATGTTGATATTTAGTTAGATTTAGGTTGGGGCATTAACTAACCAAAATCCAACGTCAAGCCAACGTCTTAAGCCAACGTCTTATTGAAGTCAAATACTGACATTTAGTTGTCAGGTATGGCGACCGAAACCCAACGTCTTGTAGACGTCATATTGGTAACGTCCACACAACGTCCAACTCTAACATCATTAGACATTGATCTTTTGTTAGTTTTAGGTTGTGGCATTAACTAACCAAAATCCAACGTCAAGCCAACGTCTTAAGCCAACGTCATATTTATGTCAAATACTGACATTTAGTCGTTAGGTATGGCGACCAAAACCTGACATTTAGTCGTCAGGTATGGCAACCAAAATCCAACGTCTCCTAGACGTCATAATGGTAAAGTCCACACAACGTCAAAATCTAACATCATTAGACGTTGACATTTAGTTAGATTTATGTTGGGGCATTAACCAACCAAAATCCAACGTCAAGCCAACGTTTTAAGCCAACGTCACATTGATGTCAAATACTGACATTTTGTGGTCTGGTATGGCGACCAAAACCCAACGTCTCGTAGACGTCATAATGGTAACGTCCACACAACGTCAAACTCTAACATCATTAGACGTTGATCTTTTGTTAGTTTTAGGTTGTGACATTAACTAACCAAAATCCAACGTCGAGCCAACGTCACATTGACGTCAAATACTGATATTTAGTCGTCAGGTATGGCAACCAAAACCCAACGTCTCCTAGACGTCATAATGGTAATGTCCACACAACATCAAATTCTAACATCATTAGACGTTGATATTTAGTTAGATTTAGGTTGTGGCATTAACTAACCAAAATCCAACATCAAGCCAACGTCTTAAGCCAACGTCTTATTGAAGTCAAATACTGACATTTAGTTGTCAGGTATGGCGACCAAAACCTGACATTTAGTCGTCAGGTATGGCAACCAAAACCCAACGTCTCCTATACAACGTCAAATTCTAACATCATTAGACGTTGATATTTAGTTAGATTTAGGTTGGGGCATTAACCAACCAAAATCCAACGTCAAGCCAACGTCTTAAGCCAACGTCTTATTGAAGTCAAATACTGACATTTAGTTGTCAGGTATGGCACCAAAACCTGACATTTAGTCGTCAGGTATGGCAACCAAAACCCAACGTCTCCTATACAACGTCAAATTCTAACATCATTAGACGTTGATATTTAGTTAGATTTAGGTTGGGGCATTAACCAACCAAAATCCAATGTCAAGCCAACGTCTTAAGCCAACGTCTTATTGAAGTCAAATACTGACATTTAGTTGTCAGGTATGGCAACCAAAACCCAACGTCTTGTAGACGGCATATTGGTAACGTCCACACAACGTCCAACTCTAACATCATTAGAGATTGATCTTTTGTTAGTTTTAGGTTGTGGCATAAACAAACCAAAATCCAACGTCAAGCCAACATCTTAAGCCAACGTCATATTTATGTCAAATACTGACATTTAGTCGTCAGGTATGGCGACCAAGACCTGACATTTAGTCGTCAGGTATGGCAACCAAAATCCAACGTCTCCTAGACGTCATAATGGTAACGTCCACACAACGTCAAATTCTAACATCATTAGACGTTGATATTTAGTTAGATTTATGTTGGGGCATTAACCAACCAAAATCCAACGTCAAGCCAACGTCTTAAGCCAACGTCACACTGATGTCAAATACTGACATTTTGTTGTCTGGTATGGCGACCAAAACCCAACGTCTCGTAGACGTCATAATGGTAACGTCCACACAACGTCAAACTCTAACATCATTAGACGTTGATCTTTTGTTAGTTTTAGGTTGTGGCATTAACTAACCAAAATCCAACGTCAAGTAAACTTCTTTAACCAACGTCACATTGATGTCAAATACTGATATTTAGTCGTCAGGTATGGCAACCAAAACCCAACGTCTCCTAGACGTCATAATGGTAATGTCCACACAACATCAAATTCTAACATCATTAGACGTTGATATTTAGTTAGATTTAGGTTGTGGCATTAACTAACCAAAATCCAACATCAAGCCAACGTCTTATTGAAGTCAAATACTGACATTTAGTTGTCAGGTATGGCGACCAAAACCCAACGTCTTGTATACATTATATTGGTAACGTCCACACAACTTCCAACTCTAACATCATTAGACGTTGATCTTTTGTTAGTTTTAGGTTGTGGCATTAACTAACCAAAATCCAACGTCGAGTCAACGTCTTAAGCCAATGTCATATTGATGTAAAATACTGATATTTAGTCATCAGGTATGGCGACCAAAACCCAACATCTCGTAGACGTCATATTGGTAACGTCCACACAATGTCCAACTCTAACATCATTAGACGTTGATCTTTACTTATTTTCATGTTGTGGCATTAACTAAACAAATTCCAACGTTGAGCCAACGTCTTAAGCCAACATCATACTGATGTCAAATTCTGACATTTAGTCATGAGGTACACTGTAAAAAAATAAAATAAAATCTATTTTACGGAATATAACTGTACATATTTACAGTATTTTTCTGTTATTTTAAATTATAAGTAAAATTCTGTAAAACAACATCTATAAATTAAAAACTTGACTGTTATTTTAAGTAAGCTATTATATCTTTAATGACAAATTATAGTAGTTCTCATTTTTTTAACAAAGGAAAATGGCTGTATTATTTATACTGTATTTTTTTCTGTATTCTTAAATTGCATGTAATTTAAATGTAAAATTACACAAATAATCTGTAATATGTAGCTCATTATATTAAAGGTTTATGCCCATACTAGCTGTTTAGCATTTTTCTTTGTAATTTTAAAGTACATCATATTAGTTTTATATTTAGGTGTTTTTACATTTAACAATTCTGAACACAAATATAGCTGACTTACATCAATTATTGCATAGTCTGTTTTTAAAGAGTAAAGCTGCACTACTCTCCAGTTTGAAACTTTCAGGCCTCTGCCCACACCAGTTGATCCAAATTACTTTGCAAAGGAAATTGTGAACCGAGAAAAGTACACATAATCTTTAAAAGCTCAAACTCTCCAAAAAAAAAATCCATTGACTTTCACAAACATGGCATACAGCCATTGTAAATTATTGGTATGTTATCTGATCAGAATGTGCATTTGTTATTTGTGTGAGAGAAACCCTATACCTATGGAGAAATTTGAAATTAGAAAAAAAACAGAGCATGGAGAAAAGGGTCTGAAAGGACTGGAATGCATACCATAAAATTTTGAATCCTCGATTTGTCAAATGTGCATGTCTGCATTATGGAAAGACCATAATTTACCATAGTTTACATTTTCCCATACCATGGATGCTGTAACGGCATTACCACTGCAGTCAACAGTGTAATCTGTAGACAAATGTTGCAATTATGACAGTATTTGCAGTAAGTGTTACTGTGGACAAAGGAATAAACCTAAACCAACAGGTGGTGTAACACTGTCTGCAATACAGCAAAGGGTCAGATACAGAAAATGCCACAGTTGTATGGACAGCTGCATTTAGGCATACGAGTGGTTATACAGTTGAGACAAGGGATTTGCTAAAGTTCAAAAGGGTCATTATTGGTCATGTGAATGTAACTGTAATTTACGAGTATAGACAGACATGTACACACTGTCTGTACTCCTAAACCTAACCCTATTTTAACTCTAAATTTATAGGGAAATTATAGGTGAATAGTGAATAGCACACATACACTTGTAATCATAAGTGAAAACACCATTTTACCAATTAATTACATGTAACAGCCTAAAAAATAAAAATCAATATACATACATATTTGCTATCTTTTGTTTAAAACTAGTTTTTTTCTACAGTTGCAATGTTATTTGATGTCTCTTTGTTGCTTTAGTCGTGATTGGTTAATCTAAACGTCATCCAGGAATCTGGCCAATGACAACTGGGCACGCCTCCTACCGCTCAAATTTGAATTTACACACCAGTCCGTTGCTGCTCTGTTTATCTGCAGTCCTGCTCCGTTCAGTGCAGTAGTAATGGCTTTTACATGGATTATCACATATCTGACAGATGAATTCTTATTTTGACCGATTTTGAGTTATGCGGTGCAGATTGAGAACGAAAAAGCGCAAATATGAACACAGACACAATGGCTAATGGACACATATTGCAAACGGCAGAAGGTAAATACCATTTATAATTTTTCTACTGTTACTGTTAAAGTGATATGCTAATCGCGATGACATAATCTGTTACTGTTTTGATATTATGTTTTAATAAAGATAAGGCTGTGTGTAATGACGATGTTGTGGCCATGATTTAAAGTGACTACTTTGTGTTTTTAAATATTTGTTTATATCGCGGAATGTAAATATATCCACGTAACATAGTGCTACGAGTTACTGATGTTTTAATAGAGAAACATGCATGAATGACAGAATAAATAGCGGGACATGTATGATGTTAATACAGAAGGCCGCCATTTGCTGATCTTATTTTTAATAACAGTATGAAATAGTAAAAATAACTAACGTTATATTGTTATTTTATTGTAAAATAAAATGTCTCACTGTGGAACATGAAAAACTGGCATATACACTTGTTCAACAGAGAGGACATGAAACCACCATTCTTGGACTCTGAAGAATACTATGCAAACCATGCTTTTGGATCTACTGTTAAGTTTTTGTAATAAAGCTGGTGAGTAGGCAAAATTTCTGTAAGCCCATGTCTCTGTCAGTAAGTCAACAATATTGTTCTATTAAACCTGTGTGTGTGTGTGTGTTTTCCCTCTCATGGTCCAGAGGTTTTGGGATTGAAAATCTTCTGCCACATGATCTTCCGTAAAAGTAAGTATACATGTCATACTAACATTAATTCTTTAAATGATCATGTGCTATTATATGTGCTGAAATGTGAACACAGCAAAGCAGGTAAACTCTGCACCAAGGCACCACTCTGATTCAAAGTTCATTCTTGAGTTTAGCTCACTCAGAATGAAAACTCCCTCATCATTTTCTCACCCTCATGTCTTTTTTGATCTTCTTTTTATGTTCCACAGAAAAAAGTCAGTTATGCAGATTGGAAAAGACATGGGTGAGTAAATGATGACATATCCACCTTATTCTTCACATAAAAATGGGCCATTTGTAGATTTTATGGGTCTTGCTTCCGGTCTCTTTTACTTCCAAATATTTTTAGCTGTACAGAACCGCTCGTTTTGCTGCTTGATATTGCAAATTGGTGTGTCTTACCATGTTATTTTAGTGTATTAGCTTAATTATGAACACACTGGTTTGTAATGCAAACAGTTTTACCGTTTACTACATGTTGTTATTCTTGTCGTTGTTTCCCTATAGCGGCTAATGAACTGGAAGTCTCGCCCATAGGTTTACTTCCGTGTTTAGGAATAAGGTGGATAAGTATGATATCTTGAGTAATTTAATGATCTCCTTAAGTACATTTGTTAGACATTTCACCCCCTTGTGAGAGAAAAACAGTGTAAACCGATTAATAATTATATTAGTTATAAATATACAGGTATTAGCATATTAGCAATTGATACAAATATTAATTCTTTTAATTTTTTGGTGTACTAATTGGCATTTTTCTGGGTACAAAATCTATTTACTTTATGATACATCTGAGAAAAGTTGTTCATTGTTGTGTATACTAATTCCTTTATAACTACCATCTCAAAGTAGAGTACACACACAGCAGTGAGTAAAGAACACACACCCAGAGCAGTAGCCAGCCATTTTTATTGTGCGGCCCGTGTGGGTAACGTGCCTTGCTCAAGGGCACCTCAGGCCCCGTTTACACTAGTGTGTTTTTTAAAAGAGCACTGTTCATTCACTCATCTACATTTCCTGCCAGTATTGAGACTCAAACCCATGACCTTCAGGTTACAAGTCTGACTCTCTAACCATTAGGTCACAACTAGATCATTAAATTAGATCAGAATGTCTCATAATGTCAAATGTTGTTTATAGAAAAGGTACACAAATGAAGCCCTTTTCAATAAATCTCTTTTTTTATTTTATTTTTTATTTAACCCCCAGATGCAGCAAGGATCCAGCTGATTACTTCAGATTTGGTGGACTGCTCTTTATCTGCTGTGACTGTCACTTCTGGTGCAGAATCATGGACTTTTATTTGTATGTTTTGATTTTACTTATTACACTTGTGTAGCTAGTATTCAGGATTAAAATACAATGTAATTTTTGTCCACATATATTATCAGAGCTATATGGAATCCAATAGGGTCAGTCAAATATTGAGAAAAAACACTATAAACCTGATTGGGAAAATACAAGCTAAAATACAGTTCCCTCCACAATCTTTTTCAAAGAAAAAATCATGATACTATAACCCTAACTTGTAAGATAAAAATGTAATTTTTAGTTTTTCAATTGCTCCTCAGGAATTTGTTTACATAAATTTACATCTAAATAATGAAACAGTTTTAAGCATGGCTACACTACACGACTTCTGAACAGATTTTTAAAACAGATTTTTGACTTACCGACTTTGTAAATAATGACAAAGGAAAGCTGGGCATCATATACTTAAGCCTGGAATACACTACACGATTTTTGCCCTGATTTTCCGCCAATTTACAGTCAGGAGAAGTTGACGCTAGTTGCTGAAAGTCAGAGCCAGTCTGCAGATTTGAGATTCCATAGAAAATTGCATAGTGTATGATAGTCACAGACTCCAGTTTTTTAAGCTTCAGACTCTGATTCTATCCAGTCGGAGGATATCAAACGTTTGATATTTTCAGCCGATTTTACAATGCATATTGTTTTCCTTTGTAATGCGTCTCCTAGCAACAAGGCTCATGTTTCTGAGTGAGTTTGTTGTGATCGGAACAACTTTAAAGTCTGGTAGTGTATGATCCTCAGTCATGTAACTAACTGGAGCCCAGGTCAGGAAGCAGACAGACTGGCTATACCGATCGTCTGCTAGCTGCCTCACGTCACAGAAGTCAGTTAACTCTCAGCACATAGATACTCCTTCACCTAGATATCACTCTATAGAGACTGTGTCTGTTCCCCGAACTAGAAAATACAGAAAACATCCAAACCAAAGTAATAGTAACAATTTAATTGATGTTCAACAAATAAAAAAACGATATAATACAGATAAACACATGATAAAGCTTGGCTTATTGAATATTAGATCCCTTTCTTCAAAAGCACTTTTTGTAAATGATATGTTCACTGACCATAAACTAGATGTGCTTTGTCTGACAGAAACCTGGCTAAAACAAGATGATTACATTACTTTAAACGAGTCTACACCCCAAGATTACTGTTACAAACATGAACTGCATCCAAAAGGTAAAGGGGGAGGTGTTGCTACAATTTATAGAAATATTTTCAGTATCTCTCAGAGGTTGGGTTTCAAGTATAATTCGTTCGAAGTAATGGTGCTTCATATAACGTTATCCAAAGAAACAAGTGTTAATGATAAATCCCCTGTGATGTTTGTACTGGCTACTGTATACAGACCACCAGGGCACCATACAGACTTTATTAAAGAATTTTCTGATCTTCTATCGGAGTTAGTACTGACTGCAGATAAAGTCCTAATCGTTGGTGATTTTAATATCCATATTGATAATGAAAGAGATTCAGCATTTATAGACATTCTAAACTCAATTGGTGTTAAACAACACGTGTCAGGACCTACTCATTGTCGAAATCATACTCTAGATTTAATACTGTCACATGGAATTGATGTCAGTGGCGTTGAAATTTTGCAGCAGAGCGATGATATCTCAGATCATTATCTAGTCTCCTGTATATTCCATATAGCTAAAGCTGTAAAGCCAACTTCTTGTTACAAATATGGTAGAACCATTACCTCTACCACAAAAGACTGCTTTATAAATAATCTTCCTGACTTATCTCAGTTCCTCAGCATATCCAATAGCTCAGAACAACTTGATGATGTAACAGGATTTATGGACTCTCTCTTTTCTAGCACTTTAGATGCGGTTGCTCCTTTACGCTTAAGGAAGATTAAGGATAAGAGTCCAACACCGTGGTAAAATGAGCACACCCGCGCCCTAAAGAGAGCAGCCCGGAAAATGGAGCGCAGCTGGAGGAAAACTAAATTAGAGGTATTTCGTTTAGCTTGGCGGAAAGTACCCTATCCTACAGAAAAGCATTAAAACTGCTAGATCTGATTACTTTTCGTCTCTTCTAGAAGAAAACAAACATAACCCTCGGTATTTATTCAATACAGTAACTAAATTAACGAAAAATCAAGCATCAACAGGTGTTGGCATTTCCCAAGAGCATAGCAGTAATGACTTTATGAACTACTTCACTTCCAAGATCGATACTATCAGAGATAAAATTGTATCCTTGCAGCCGTCAGCTACAGTATCGCATCAGATAGCGCACTATAGATCCCCTGAGGAACAATTCCATTCATTCTCTACTGTGGGAGAGGAAGAATTGTATAAACTTGTTAAATCATCTAAACCAACAACATGTATGTTAGACCCGATTCCATCTAAACTACTAAAAGAGCTGCTTCCAGAAGTCATAGATCCTCTTTTGGCTATTATTAATTCATCATTGTCATTAGGATATGTCCCCAAAACCTTCAGATTGGCTGTTATTAAGCCTCTCATTAAAAAACCACAACTTGACCCCAAAGATCTAGTTAATTACAGACCGATCACAAATCTCCCTTTTCTGTCAAAGATACTAGAAAAGGTAGTATCCTCACAATTATATTCCTTCCTAGAGAAAAATGATATCTGTGAGGAATTCCAGTCAGGA
Source organism: Onychostoma macrolepis (assembly GCF_012432095.1). Taxonomy (NCBI): domain Eukaryota; kingdom Metazoa; phylum Chordata; class Actinopteri; order Cypriniformes; family Cyprinidae; genus Onychostoma; species Onychostoma macrolepis. The sequence goes on along the minus strand of NC_081163.1, from coordinate 22,317,163 downwards.
TTTAGATCGTATCATAGTACTGAGACTGCTCTCATTAGAGTTACAAATTACCTGCTTCTATCATCTGATCGTGGTTGTATCTCTTTATTAGTTCTACTGGATCTTAGCGCTGCGTTCGACACTATCGACCACAACATTCTTTTGAATAGACTAGAAAACTTTGTTGGCATTAGTGGAAGTGCCTTAGCATGGTTCAAATCGTATTTATCTGACCGCCATCAGTTCGTAGCAGTGAATGAAGAGGTATCATATCGATCACAAGTGCAGTGTGGAGTACCTCAAGGCTCAGTACTAGGGCCGTTACTTTTCACGCTTTATATGTTACCCTTGGGAGATATTATCAGGAGACATGGTGTTAGCTTTCACTGTTATGCTGATGATACTCAGCTCTATATTTCTTCGCGGCCCGGTGAAACACACCAAATTGAGAAACTAACAGAATGCATAGTCGATATAAAAAACTGGATGACGAGTCATTTTTTACTGCTAAATTCTGAAAAAACAGAGGATCCATGCAGAGAAGCCATGTTTCTAGCATCTGTAAAACTGCATTTTTTCATCTCAAAAGCATATCTAAATTGCGACCAATGCTCTCAACGTCAAATGCAGAAATGTTAATTCATGCGTTTATGACCTCAAGGTTAGACTATTGTAATGCTTTATTGGGTGGTTGTTCTGCACGCTTGATCAACAAACTACAGTTGGTCTAAAATGCAGCAGCTAGAGTCCTTACTAAAACCAGGAAATATGACCATATTAGCCCGGTTCTGTCAACACTGCATTGGCTCCCTATCAAACATCGGATAGATTTTAAAATCTTGTTAATTACTTATAAAGCCCTGAATGGTTTAGCTCCTCAGTACTTGAGCGAGCTCTTATCGCATTATAGTCCTCCACGTCCGCTGCGTTCTCAAAACTCAGGCTGTTTGATAATACCTAGAATATCAAAATCGACTGCGGGCGGCAGATCCTATTCCTATTTAGCACCCAAACTCTGGAACAGTCTACCTAACACTGTTCGGGAGGCAGACACACTCTGTCAGTTTAAATCTAGATTAAAGACCCATCTCTTTAGCCTGGCTTACACATAACACATTAATACGCTTCTATTATTCAAATCCGTTAAAGGATTGTTAGGCTGCATTAATTAGATCAACCGAACCGAACACTCCCCATAACACACGATGTACTCGTTACATCGTAAGTTGAATGGCATCTACGCTAATATTTGTCTGTTTCTTTCCTATTCTGTTTCTCAGTCCGTATCCGATCAGATGGTGGATCAGCACCAAGAGATGATGTCTACAGCCCTGATCGTCAGCGGAGACCAGGACACCCAGATGACCCCCAGAGATATATCCCCAGTGAAAACCTCGATTGAATACAATAAAACTAAAAAAAAATAAATAAATAACTAAAATATAATAAAATACCTAACGACATAATACTACTATTGTTAGAAATTGTAACAAAATTAAAATAGAAATATAATCTTTTGAACTGCGGGTTTCGTCTGGTCAGAGGAGAACTGGCCCCCGACTGAGCCTGGTTTCTCCCAAGGTTTTTTTTTCTCCATTCTGTCACAGAGGGAGTTTTGGTTCCTTGCCGCTGTCGCCCTCTGGCTTGCTCAGTTGGGGACACTTCATTTCTAGCGATTATCGCCGATTTGATTGCACAGATACTATTTAAACTAAACTGATCTAGACAATGACATCTCTGAATTCAATAATGAAATGCATTTAACTGAAAATTGAAAATTGAGTGTTTAATCTTATTATACATTACTGACACTCTATCCTCCAATTTGATACTGTTAAGTGCTTTGACACAATCTGTATTGTAAAAGCGCTATATAAATAAAGGTGACTTGACTTGACATGTAGTGTATGATGCCCAGTTTTCCTTTGTCGCTATTTACAAAGTCAGTATATGTATGATGCCTAGTGTTTTAAAAATCTGTTCAGATTTTAAAAGTCATGTAGTGTATTCCAGCCTTTAGAATTAACAGTCATTTGAAACAGTGGCAATCTTGTAGATGTTTTGTATTTCTTCTTTTGAGAATATTTAATTCAACTTCTGATCAAACTGTTCTGTTAATTGGTACAGTATTGTAAATGTTGAAATGTATTTCCTTTCAAATTTGTACTTTTTTTTTCTTCAAAAACTGAATGATTACATTTTCAGTTTTGTACAGTATATGTACAGACTTTGTATTTTGTCTTTGTCTTTGAGCATGCTTTAACACTTTCATTGTTTGTTTTTTAATAACCTGTAAAATAACAAGTGTTTCTCTGCAGAACTTTTGGGCTAGTGCTTTCAGCACTTTATTGAATGCGTTTGATCATAATAATCTAGGAAAAATCTCTAAAATGATAGTGTTCCTCTGTACAGTGTTTAGTGATGTCACTTTATTGAATTTGTCAGTAATAATCTAAGACAAATCCATAAAATAACAGTTTTGCACTGTAAAAAAAAAAAAAGAAAGTGTCCAATGACTGGCAGTAGCGGCTGCCAAACAAAAACCATAAAACTGAAGTAAATTTTTAAAAATGGGACAAACCACGCTCGTATAATGGTGGAATACCATTCATAGGCCTTAAATACAGGACAATTCTATGTTAATGTCAAGCCCTGTTTGCAAATATGTGCTAATATTGCCAACTTCTTGGAAAATTATGGCAGACTGCTGATATTACTGAACTCATAGTGTGAAATATCCCAAAACGTTGCTTTTGGTACCATATAATAGTCATAAATTGCTCAGTCAGTTGTTCTTTGTTCTCTCTTTTGTGTACATGCAACAGACCCAAGTAAATGTTAAGAGATGTGTTCACATCCTCACTGCCTTTTAGCATCAAGATCAGGAAGGTTTTAGGTTTTTGAAATTGCGTGATATCAGTTGTGTCTCCAGAAGATAAAAACCTAGCAGTTTGGGTGGGCCCATGATCTTCCATCTAGCACCACAGTAGAACCAATGTGACTTCTACATTAGATATGACAAACTTGACACAAACTGTTTTGTTAAGCGGTTCATAATGTGTTATGTATAATCAATTATTTGGACATTTAACTCCTCTTCCTTTTGTGTTCACAGGTTGACAAATGTGGTAATGGCCAGTTTCAATAGGGATGTAATGCAATGTCTGTCCAACGTTGAAATCAATTTAACTTTGGTTTCTGAAGTCAACCCGATTTTCATTTTCAACCAAAATGCAACATCTGTCCAACGTTGGAGATTGACGGCAATTTGACGATGGGTTCTGACGTTAATCTTATGTTGGGTTCTGACGTCAACCTGATTTTCATTTTCAACCAAAATGCAACGTCTATCCAACGTTGGAGATTGACGTCAATCTTACGTTGGGTTCTGACGTCAGTCTGATTTTCATTTTCAACTAAAATGCAACGTCTATCCAACGTAGGAGATTGACGTCAATTTGACGTTGGGTTCTGACGTCAACCTGATTTTCATTTTCAACCAAAATGCAACGTCTGTCCAACGTAGGATTTTGATGTCAATCTGACGTTGTGTTCTGACGTCAACCCGATTTTCATTTTCAACCAAAATGCAATGTCTATCCAACGTTGGAGATTGACGTCAATCTGACGTTTGGTTTTGACGTCAACCTGATTTTCATTTTCAACCAAAATGCAACGTCTGTCCAACGTTGGAGATTGATGTTAATCTTACGTTGGGTTCTGACGTCAATCTGACATCGGGTTCTTACGTCAACCTGATTTTAATTTTCAACCAAAATGCAACATCTGTCCAACGTTGGAGATTAACGTCAATCTGACGTTGGGTTCTGACGTCAACCTGATTTTCATTTTCAACCAAAATGCAACGTCTATCCAATGTTGGAGATTGACGTCAATCTGACGTCAACCCGATTTTCATTTTCAACCAAAATACAACGTCTCTCCGACGTTGGAGTCCAATGTCAACCTGACGTTATATTGACGTCCGGTGCCTGCTGGGTATCATCACAGACAAATCAGCCTAAATCCAGACTTTTCTAAAATCGAGGCTGCCATCATGATGATTTCAAGATCAGGGGACATTTTGGAAATATTAATAAGCATGTATTTATCAAAATTTTGATTAAAATATGTAAAATCTGCAAATTATCAACATAACACCACAGACACTAATAAAGTGTGACACATGAAATTGTCAGAAATTTAGCTAACTTCAAGAAAATTAGGTCCCACTTTATATTAGGTGGCCTTAACTACTATGTACTTACATTTAAATTAATCATTTGGTACAATACACTTATTGTGTACATACATGTGTTTACATTGTACTTATATTTTTAAAAATACCTATATGTATTTACATCTGTAATTAATTTATGTAATTACATTTAGAATTACACTGTTGACCCATCCCTTATACCTTAACTCACCCTTAAACCTATACATACCACCAAACTTGTTCCTAACCTTAACCCGTATCCCACCTCAATAGCAGCAAATGTGTTTTGCAATACAATATGAACACAATAAGTACATTGTACTTATTTTTTGATGTAAGTACATAGTAGTTAAAGCCACCTAATATAAAGTGGAACCGAAAATTAATAAGAATGTATTCCCCATGCACCCCTCAGATCAACCAGCACCTGCAGTGACCTTTACACACAGGAAGCTGTCCAAATAGATTTCCCCCTTTTCTTAAAGGGCCGAAATCCATTGTGGTAACACCACAGACATGAATTTGGGGGACACAACTTTTTTCTTAAATATAATAAAATATGTATTTTTCAAAACAATTTAATAAAATTGTACATGCCAAATAAAATCTATATTCACAATATAACCACTTTATTTGTGTTAAAAATGTTATTTTGCGCAATTACATTCTATGATACCACTCTAAGATGCATATTGTTACAAATACAATCTCTCAAACTCAATTAAATATGTATTTTAAAAACAAAATGTAACTATTAATAGTGCACAAATTGTGTTTACCCAACAGAATACAAACATTTTATAATTTATTGCTATTTAAAGTTTATTTCAACTGTTTTAAAGTAGAGGGACACCACTTGCCACCGCAATTGAAGAATGACCCGAATATGAAATAGTGACTGAAATGCGACCCATAGGACTAAATAACCAGCTCTCCCTTCCAAGCTGTTAATCTGCACAAAAATCCTGATTTATAATCCAGCCATCGTCTGATAAAATCAAATAGGATATAATAGGATATACACAAATAGGATATACATAAAGACAATAGCTGTGCTGTGATTTCGGCTATACTTGCATGTTAAATTACAGAAGCAACATAATATCTGTTTTAACTGAAACCGCTGTTCCTCTCGTCCGTGCGCTGAACAGAGCAGACGCGGAGGGAGAGAGAAAGAGGTGTGCGCGCAGCGAGAAAGAGAGACCTCGCGCTCGCGCGGCAGTCTCAGAAACTAAATAAGGTTTGAGAAAACCCTATAAAGTCACTAGGCGCTTTTGAAAAAACCCAAAACAAATAGTTGCTAAAGTGGTCTGAAAAGTCGCTAAATTGGCAACACTGTCAGCATCTCCATCCATTTCCATTTCTCCAACTATAGTAGTATGGGTTAGGCCACGGGTCAAACAGAAAATGTGAACTGCGTTAATCGCGCGTTAATAAAATTACATTAAAATGACAAAAAGCACATTAAACGTGTGTGCAAAACATTACATGTGTGTCATCTTATTTTTATTTATTCACAGCTGACAGAGGAGGGTAACTGGTGGTTTTGAAATGAAAGAGGCATGAGTTTATAATTTTTCAGGGATAAAATGACAAACAGATATAAGATTATCAGTGATTAAAAGGAGTATTCTTTTTTTATATACCCATGTGGCGGCTACTGCAACATTTAGCCAATTCTAGTTTAATTTGTTTAATTCTACAGAAAGCAACAGACATACAAAAGAGAAATGTGTAAAGAGTTCACCTTTGCAAGGTGGCCTCATAGCACTGGATCCTGAATGCATCTGCTCATCAGATGTTGGTTTGTTTCTCTTGTGTGGTGGTGACATATTCCTCTCGGTAGGAGGAAGTGCCACCTCCACGGAAGGTTCTATGGGAAATAATCAAAGTTCAACATTTTCAGAAAGATCAATAATTAAAAAAAAAAAAAAAAAGTAAATGTAAATGTACTATAAAATGCTGACAAGGCACAAGTGATGTGTTTTTGGCACACTAATGATTTTAGATAATTAGTACATATACAGTATAACAATTAACCCTAAAGTGTGCAGTTGTTTTCATCATTGCAAGTATAATTACATCTACATCGTATGTCTTTGCAATAAACATTTCAGAAAAAAATAAGCTCAACTCTCTAAACAGAGTACTTGGTTTTATTTCAGTCATAATGGAATCATCTGACAATTCGATTTGTGCCTCAATCCATCCAACATGAGAAGAGAGTGGATCAGCTAGCATTACACAAATTTAGGTTTCTCTTATGAAACCACAATTTTATAGTATTAATAAAAAAAAAATAATAATAAAATAAAAAAAGTTTACTGTAAAACATGTTGAAGAATAGCTTGGAGGCATTTGATTCATTACACAAGTAGTTGACAAAAAAAGAAAAAAAAAGAAGGTTGTTCAACGCACTGAAGCATCTTCTTAAATGTTGGAACAATGCTTTTGCCTGTCAGGTCTTCACAAGTCACTTGACTGAAAACTATTAATAACTGCAAAATGTAATATTGTATTTTGACAGTAATACAAACCGTCAACAGTAGATGAACAGTGTCCCTCTTGTATGCTCCCGTCTTCTTCATCACAGTCAGTAACCTTCTCTTCCTCATCACAGTCAATAACCTTTTCTGTGGAAGTTCAAAGTACAGATTTACAGTGGTATATAATGGCTCGTAAACACATGGTATGTGAATAGATGTTTTTTTTTGTTTGTTTGTATTTTTTTTTTTTTATAAAATAACACACCATCAGGATCTATCCCAATTTCATCCAAGTTCTTGCCATGGAACTCGGCTAATCTTCCTTGCTCAAGAGCCATTAAAACTTTGCTGATCTTGGCAAGTTGCAGGGTCTTCTCAGGGAGTCGATAGAACTCACGATGGATTCTTATGTCGTGCCCAAGAAAGTTTGCCAGCCGGTGTCTGTCATGTTCAGCACTGTTGAAAGGGTTGCGGCATGCTTTCGCAGCCTGGTAGATGTCAGTGCCTTGGGACACTTTGCACCACACACCTTTGCAAAGCCACGGAGGCAGTCTGACCCTTGGAAATGTGTCATTGCTTCTGGTCTAGCAAACATATAGGCATTGTCTTTTAAAACCCCACAAGCCTCTCTCTGCTTAATGAGGAGTTCTAAGGAACACAGCATTTTTGGAGTCAGAAGACTTGGAACTGGCCGACCACGCTTTCCCCTGGTGATAACCCTTGTGAAGTGTCTGCAGAGTTTTTTATCCACTTTGGAGAGCGCCCAGTCCACATCCTCATGTGGATCAGAAGTGTCTCTTGATAAAAATGCAGACAAAGGCATGCTCGCCACCTCTAGTGCAAGACAAGCAGTAATGTCTCTTGTTGTACACTCTAGCACCATCTCTTTTTTTGGTATGCACTAACAACTATGCCGTCTGTTGTGTTTTGACTTGAACTGGGTTCTCCTCCTGTTCCAGATGCTTCGGAAGCAAGGCTGTGAATTTTGTCTGACGTTGTTGTGTCACAGTCAGGGGAACTCACTGTGCCAGATTCATCAACATCCAGTTCATCAAGAAGCTGACGTTTTGTCTGGTTTAGTGTAAGGCTAACATCACCGTCACTTTCGGAAGTGGTATCTGAAACGTAATCATCTGAACTCTCTGGTGTAGAATCAAAGAGCTCATCAGAATCTTCAAGATTTAGGTCTTTCATCTAAAAAAAACTGCTGCAATTAACTGATCAACAGATTAACAGATACAGTAAATTGGCAACTATTGTCAAAATCTAATTTCCCCTCAATTTTACAAGTTACATGTGATGTGTTTCTTACTGTGTTATAATAAGGTTCTCAGTGAAAAAGTTTTGGGCAGTTGATCTGACACACAAAAAAACAGCTGATTACATAATTTTGGTCTTAAAGTAAAATAAAATAAAATTATTCTCTGATATTTTGCAATAAAACTATCACATAAGAATATATTAATATTACATAAATTATTTTACACCATTCACTGAGTTATCGATGATGAGAATAAATGTAGATGGCAGCTTCAATCAAAGTCCCTGATCAATAAAAAAAAAAAACTTGAAAACTTACTATGATACTTTTAGTCCGTCTAAGTCTAGGCACAAAAATCTCATTTTAATTTTGGCGCTGTGTCACAATCTGTAAACAAAAAGGATAAACGATATTTGACATTGCTATAGTATTTGAAATTTGAAAATGAAAGCTGACCAGAGCTCAGAGAGAGAAAAAAACCTTGAATAAAACGGGCCTTATGAGGACCTTTCACACACAACGTTATTGTTACTTATGGGGACCAGATTCATCTAATTTCACACACACAATCTGAGCTCCAACACTGAGAGACCGAAAGTGTGTTGTGGGGACGTCGTGAGTGTAAATTTTAAAGCAACAATTAACCAAGAAAAAAATACTTGTGACGGACAAAACTGTCTCTAAATATTCCACTACCACTAACCTACTGGACACATGATGTTAAACTGTTGAGTGAACTAATTTACACCAGATACGCATCAAAATATGCTCCAAAAACACTAAAACATGACAAAAACAGACAGTAGACTTAATTCTCCAGTGATAAACATGAACGTACCTGTTGAGGAGACTTGGTTTGACCAGAAGCATCATCCATCTGAGTCTGTGACTGGAGAAAAGCATCAGATTCACCTGCTGCTCTGCTATTAGCAGCAATGCTGCTCTTCTGTAAGACACATCATCAATAATCAGAAGACTTTACAACATGGAAACACAAGAGACAAATCTGATGCAAATACCAGAATGTTTTTATTTATTTATTTTTTAGTAAGAACATTTTACCCATTAGGCCACGCATACAACCTCCCCAAAGTCTAACCCCTAAATTGGTCTAAGAATGTAAGACCCCATTATTTAATGTATACAAAAAACAAAACAAAAAAAAAACCACTGACACAAATGTCATAATTGTGAGAAATTATATTCATATTTCTAATATATTCAAATTCTAATTTATTCAACCAGCAAAAATGAGCTATTCTATTTACAGTGTGCTGTGCAACTTGCGTTCTCCATGGGCAGTTGTCTCCCCCATAATCGTACGTCATTTCTTCTCCTTCTTTAATGTCTTTCAGTGGAAATAAACACAGGTGTGGCTTTCCATTCACATCAATTTTCTTCATCTTTCAATTTGGATGTTGATGGTCATCGTTAACTAACCGCCCAATCGAACCATCTTCCCTAGATGCATCAATGCTTAAATCTGAAAAAAAATATGAAAAGCATAAATACAAGTGTTACAATATATTACCACAAATCAGTGTCTTAGGCCGTATTTACACTGCATGGTTCAAGTGATCCAATTCCATTTTTTTTCCATCGCATGTAGCACAGATCAGATAAGAGCCATGACCGTTTAAGCAGGAATATTCTCAGATCGGTTTCAGGCCTCATTCATATGTGAAAATAAATCAGATATAATTGGATACATGCATTTGCGCCTGCCGTGTAAGCGGACAGATCGGATATTCCCTAGTAAACACAACTGCTACCTTATTGAAAAGTGAGGTTTTTTAAATGATACAGACATACCTGTAACAAATGAAATATCTATAGTTGAGTAGCAGAGTATTCATTTTGTTCATTTTGTCTTAAATAAAAGGTGATATGACACTGAAATGTTTTGCTTTTGAAATAACATTGAGTGCTCATTGTAGCTGTTGTCAGTGACGGCGGCTCGTGCACAGACGAGCGCTTCAAGTCAAGTCAAGTCACCTTTATTTATATAGCGCTTTTACAATACAGATTGTGTCAAAGCACTTAACAGTATCAAATTGGAGGATAGAGTGTCAGTAATGTATAATGATAAGATTAAACACTCAATTTTCAGTTAAAGGCATTTCATTATTGAATTCAGAGATGTCATTGTCTAGCTCAGTTTAGTTTAAATAGTATCTGTGCAATCAAATCGGCGATAATCGCTAGAAATTAAGTGTCCCCAACTGAGCAAGCCAGAGGCGACAGCGGCAAGGAACCAAAACTCCCTCTGTGACAGAATGGAGAAAAAAAAACCTTGGGAGAAACCAGGCTCAGTCGGGGGGCCAGTTCTCCTCTGACCAGACGAAACCCGCAGTTCAAAAGTTTATATTTCTATTTTAATTTTGTTGCAATTTCTAACAATAGTAGTATTATGTAGTTAGGTATTTTATTATATTTTAGTTATTTTGTTATTTTTGGTTGATATATCTGGGGATATATCTCTGGGGGTCATCTGGGTGTCCTGGTCTCCGCTGACGATCAGGGCTGTAGACATCATCTCTTGGTGCTGATCCACCATCTGATCGGATACGGACTGAGAAACAGACTAGGAAAGAAACAGACAAATATTAGCATAGATGCCATTCAACTTACGATGTAACGAGTACATTGTGTGTTATGGGGAGTGTTCCCGGTTCCGGTTGATCTAATTAATGCAGCCTAACAATCCTTTAACGGATTTGAATAATAGAAGCGTATTAATGTGTTATGTGTAAGCCAGGCTAAAGAGATGGGTCTTTAATCTAGATTTAAACTGACAGAGTGTGTCTGCCTCCCGAACAGTGTTAGGTAGACTGTTCCAGAGTTTGGGTGCTAAATAGGAATAGGATCTGCCGCCCGCAGTCGATTTTGATATTCTAGGTATTATCAAACGGCCGGAGTTTTGAGAACGCAGCGGATGTGGAGGACTATAATGCGATAAGAGCTCGCTCAAGTACTGAGGAGCTTCAGTCCCGCTGTGGAGACTCTCCCCATTCGTTCCACTGAAACCACAAAATAAACTGCACACAAACACATCCCTGCCCTTGATATACAATCACTGATGAATGCATTTGGTTTTAATGAGGGGGTAAAAAAAAAAAACTATATGACTGTGGATTCAAATGGATTCAGAAGCTGTGACTTGCTTAAATATCTACCACCTGAATATTATTCCAATCGCATGCTTTCAGCGGAGCTGCGTACATAATTACTGTCCTGGAGAATCTGTACTATATAATTATTTTGATGTATGGATGTAACTATTGCATTAAAAATGTTGCTATATGAATTCCATGTCAATAAATGTAACTATTGAAATTGATTTGTGAGGTCATATTGTATATGCTATTTTTAGTTTGTGTCACCAAGTGCAGTGTAAAATGCACACATTGGATAAGTGTTACTCTTAGAAGAAATGTAAGCACGTCGTCCAAAAAATGGATACGGTCACAAAATCGGAATTGGTCATGAAGACCCGCAGTGTAAATGCGGCCTTATTTACTATAGTATAGCACAAGGAATATAGCTTTGGTGCAATGTGACTTCTTACCACCATGTTTTCCCTCTCCACTTAAACTCGAATATAAAAACAGCACAGGATGGGTGGTAGAGTTTTCTCCTTCTCTCCAGCTCTGCATAATTGATCATTTCACCCCTGTACTCGACAATAAAATCTCCTTTGCAAAAGGAGCCTTTTGCAAATAGTCCACGTCCTGCAAATACATCAAAAACATTTTCACCAAAAATAAAAATAAAATTCTTGCAGATAAAGGATAATTGCAAACAGAGAACACATCAATAGAAGCGTATTTAAAATATTCTGCAACCAGGTTCCTAGTTAACATACCCAGCAGTTTTGCATTACATACTCATAAGATTATGGTTACATATTATAGTAATTATTAACTGATAAATTATACCAGATACCACCTTACCTTTCACCGCATTGATGTACTTCACCTCTAATTTAGTTTTGTCAGACTTTGTGACAACATGATGCATGGCATCCTTAAGAGGGCTGATTCGTGGTGGCATTTCAATCTGAAAAAAATGAAAATGTTACAAAAATGTAAAAAAAAAAAAAAAAAAATTACACTCTGAATATGGAGACATGCAGAATTAAACTAAGGTGTTCAATAAGCAGATATGAACGTTATTGTCATGTAACTCTGTATTGTATTTTTGTAATGCAACACTACATTCTAATGTTATCAACTGATCAGCGCGACACAAATCAGAACTGAGTCTGAAAATCGCCTTTAAAGAAATTTTTCTTCCACCTGAGAAAAATCACAAGCAGAGATTCTTAGCAATCTTTACTGCTTAACAATTAATTCGACCAGTTCAGCAAGATATGGATATTTGTTTTACTTGCGTTCGAGTTGACAACTGACAACAGGCTTCCCGGATGACTGCTTGAAGGAGTCCCGGGGCTGCTGATTGGCTGCTGAATCAGTCGTTGTCTGACATATTTCTGGGGATGCCCTCCGGTGGTTGGCTGTTTTTCCTGGTGACGTGAGAGTGACGCATTCAGCTTTCTCGATGAGAGTCTGTTTGCGGAGACTAAGCTTTGAAAGTTTCTGGAAGTTTCAAACGAAGTTCTAATGAAGTGTTTGTAGTTCTGGTTGTCTCAGAGCCTGATGTTATAGCTGTGAGCGCTTTGGAGCGAGCCAAAGATCGAGAGAACAAGCAAGCCAAGAGCGGAGGAGGGCTGTGTGTCCCTGGTTCTTAAAATGGGCTGATTTTTGTCCGTCCCACGGTAATTGATCCAATCAAATTGTCCCTGCAGGACGGAACTCCACCCCGTACTCTTCCTCTTTGGACACAAACTAGCATACTACTCAATACACGTGGAGAAACATTTCTGGAAGTTCTGTTAAAACTTCTATAAAGTGTTATCATCATTCGTATGATGCTGAAGATCGACATTAAATTCACACCAAATTATTGCAATTATCGTGACCATTCATACGAAACTAAACACTGGCTAATTGTTAAAAGGAAAAGTTATAAGGCAAAGGTTAAAATTCACCGATTACAATAACATACCAAGCGTATACAAGACATCAAACAAATTATTTGTTGATACACTTGCTCTAACAGCAATGGGAATAAATAATTGTCTTTTAGAAATCCTCTATGCAAGTTTGAGTCTTCTTTGTCTGCAAAAGAAGAGAAAAGGGTGCGTTCCTTTTGGAATGCAGGGAAGAAAATAGGATTTTCCTGCGGTCAAAGGGGTCACTTCCATGGAGATCTGCTGAGCGTCTGTGTCAATGTAAATCTGTCTTTTTGTTGATCAGATTATCAATTTATACGTTAAACGGTCATGGGGTCCAGGAGCATCTGTCGCTGGAACATTTCTAGATACAACGTTCTTTGTTCTGTGTTGCTTGAATTAGGTTTAAGGGATCAGAGATCAGGCCTTGACAGGAAACTGGTCCAGACGATTGGCGTTAGGTTGACCATTAACTGTCAGTGGGTTTGATCTCCCCCCTTTTCCTGTCGACTGGAGCCCTAGTGCCTATTTATCTGGTGTCGATGGACCCATCGAAGGACTGACTTGCTGCACCCTTGTCTGATTTTGATTAGGTAGGCGACAGGTGAGAGCTTGTCTACAATCTTGTGGGGTCCTGTCCAGTGAGGTAGGAATTTCTTTGACAGGCGATGGGGAGCGTTTTGCCTTTGTTGGGCGAAACTGTGGTACCACACTTTGTCTCCGACACTGAGCTCATGGTGAGAGACCTTCTGGTCGTAGTAGGCTTTATGACCTTCCACGCTTCTTTGGAGTTGCTGTTGCGTGAAGGCGAAAGTCGTTCTCAGGGGCTGATGCAACTCTTCCAGGTACTGGTGAGTGGTATAGGCAGTGACAAGGTTCATGTCAACAGGTTGGTACAGCATGTGTAGTGGTAGCATCATCTGTCACCCCGACATAATCTGGAACAGGGGTAACTCTGGTAGACCGGTGAGGGGTGGCTCGGGCGGCCATCAGGACCAGAGGAAGTTTAATATCCCAATCCTTTTGATTGGCGGACACATACTTCTTCAACATGCTGACCACTGTCTGATTGACTCAGTAGCAAATTAGCTCAATGTGAGATGAACATAATTAATCAAAATGTGTTATTATTCAGGAATTAACTGTAGCATTGATATTACAAATAAAATGATTTGTTCGTCCGCAGTACGGACAGTTTTAATCATCTATTGACCCTAAGGAAAAAGAAACAGTCAATGAGTATGATTTCTCTGGCCACGAAAAATAATTTCCTTACTGATACATTGCTCACAGAGCATGTAACAAAACCGGAACGTTAAAGTGACCTCGTTCTGTGAGCAGCAGACAGACAACCAAGCGTGAATACATATGGATGCGTGTATAAAGCGTAGATTCCTGATGAATTATTTTAGGAGTGAAAGCTTTGTCATTCCAGCCATGAAATTAATGAAATTAATTGACAAAGTTACTGATCTTAAAACTGCCAGAAGATCGGACTCCCCCCGGAAGGGGAGTCGCGAGATTTCCAAGGTGATATGTGTGTCTCCTGGGAACCGAAAGTAAAGAGAAACACCCCTTTTGGGTGTGGGAGAAGTTTTATCTGGTTTTCCTGTAATACCCATTTTGGTTAGTTTGACCAATAACAAGGCGCATAGTTTTAGCGGGAAAGTGTTTCTTTGTCCCACTTGACACCTCATTTGCATGTTTTATGACTGGTCTGAAAAATCGGTGTAATTTTGCCCACAGTACAATAAACATAGTATGATGCATTTCACGATCACATAGTGTACATCATTGTTTGAGGAATAAAGAGCAGATCATTTTGATACCAAAAAAGAAACATCTAGAAGATATTAAACCAGAGATACATTCATACACCTGAATATGAACATTTAGTGCTTAACTAATACAAATAACGAGTGGTAACTAGGCTCATATAATAAGGAAACAAACAAACAACACATGCATATACCAGATACATTTGTATTTGATTAATTATAGTCTAAATAAAGAAAATGTCTCTATGTATGTGTGTGTGTGTGTGTGTGTGTTATGTGTATTGTAATCATGGAGGTAGTCCACTGGTCAGCCAGGCCGTTGGTGCCTGGTACCGAGGGTCAATTAGTTCTCTTTGTAATGTGTTTGAAGTCCGATGGAGAGAACAGAGAGTTGAACAGAGAGGCTTCAGTCTGTTCCTGTCTGTTGTGCTGCTGAGAGGTTTGCGATTGTAGCTCCGTGTAGCTTTGCTTTTTCTTGAATCTCTACCTTACTTTCACTCCCTGTTGTTTAAAGTGATAATATATAACTTAATTCTCACCATATTTCTGGTGTTATCTTTCAAACTAATCTAACTAATTTGATCATTTGCTTTTAAAACCGTGAGTGCAGCGTGTTATCATTCGTTAGCCAGTTAGCTTGTCACACACGGTTTAGATGGAATAGGGTCTAACATACATGTTGTTGGTTTAGATGATTTAACAAGTTTATACAATTCTTCCTCTCCTATAGTAGAAAATGAGTGGAATTGTTCCTCAGGGGATCTATAGATCTATCTGATGCGATACTGTAGCTGACGGCTGTATGGTTACAATTTTATCTCTGATAGTATCGATCTTGGAAGTAAAATAGTTCATAAAGTCATTACTGCTGTGCTGTTGGGAAATGTCAACACCTGCTGGTACTTTATTTTTTGTTAATTTAGCCACTGTATTGAATAAATACCTGGGGTTATGTTTGTTTTCTTCTAAAAGAGACGACAAGTAATCAGATCTAGTAGTTTTTAATGCTTTTCTGTAGGATAGGGTAATTTCTCGCCATGCAATACGAACTACCTCTAGTTTAGTTTTCCTCCAGCTGCGCTCCATTTTCCAGGCTGCTCTCTTTAGGGCAAGAGTGTGCTCATTATACCACGGTGTTGGAGTCTTTTCCTTAATCTTCCTTAAGCGTAAAGGAGCAACCGTATCTAAAGTGCTAGAAAAGAGAGAGAGAGTCCATAGTTTCTGTTACATCATCAAGTTTTTCTGTGCTGTTGTATATGCTGAGGAATTGAGATAAATCAGGAAGATTATTTACAAAGCAGTCTTTTGTGGTAGAAGTGATGGTTCTACCATACTTGTAGCAAGGAGTAGAATTTACAGTTTTAGCTATATGGAGTTTACACAAGACTAGAAAATGATCACTTTGCTGCAGAATTTCAATATCATTAACCCTCTGGGGTCTGAGGGTGTTTTGGGGCCCCGGAGAAGTTTTGACATGCCCTTACATTTGTGCTTTTTTCATTTGCTTATAAACATTTTAATGGCTAAAGTCTAAAAACACTGTATTCAGCACAAACTGGGCTACAATAATATGTGAGCAGTATGTACGTACGTGATTGTGTTTTTGAGAAAACAACGTTTATGCGTGATTAGAAAAAAACTACAATTTTAAAGTAACTGAAATAAGGCCAT
Source organism: Onychostoma macrolepis (assembly GCF_012432095.1). Lineage (NCBI taxonomy): Eukaryota > Metazoa > Chordata > Actinopteri > Cypriniformes > Cyprinidae > Onychostoma > Onychostoma macrolepis. The sequence continues at coordinate 22,300,755 of NC_081163.1, read as the reverse complement.
AAAACACATACAGATCATTTGTTCACAAGGCTTTTGAGAACTGGATATTGTAGCCTAGAATTTTTGCTTCAAAATGATCTGAAAATAATCTAACTCACTCATTCAGAGAAAACAATATATTGATTTAAATTTTCTAAGTCACTTTTTGAGTAGAAAGGGTCTATGCGAGAGGGCGTGAACTATCTTGGATAATGCTGTGACTGTGGCCCGCATAATGAACTCCATAATGAGCCATTGAGTCAGGTGTGTGACTGAGAGGGAATTGCTACAAGAAAGAATGTGAGGAATTCATTCACCCCCCCCCACATTACTTTTATATCATTGATTATAGAACATATAACTATCCTCAAGTCGTGCAACATTTAAATGCAATGAAAGGTTGCCTATCATATTTCAAAATGTTGCACTCGATTTCACACATTTCATTCCGGACTTATAGTTTGGGAAAAGTTCAACTAGTAAATGTGTTCAACTTTGTCACAACAACACATTATTGAATGCCAATAAGAAACATTACTTACTCGGTATAAAAGATCTCCTCCTCCGCCGGCTCCAGCTGCGCTCACGTTCTGTTTGTGAGATAAACGAAGCGCGTCTTCTAGGGGTAAATACAAGCCTTTTTCCTCTCAGCGTGTTTCTGAGGTAAATACAAGGCTTATTCCTCACAGCATGTTCTTCCAAAACTGAAAAGTATCTGAGATGAACGCGTTGCTGCTTTGTTTACGGTGGTGTGTGTCTCACGTGGAGATTTGTAATATCAATAGCGCGAGCAGCGATTAGAGATAATGAGACCAGGCGGAAAAACTGGGCATGTCCTTGGTTTCATACAGATTACTTTATCACAGAATATTTGACTGGTAAGACTTACTTCATTTAACCTTTTGAGCGGTACGGTCCCACATATGGGATTTTCATTTCTGTGCCACTGGGAGTACGGTCCCACATATGGGATTTAGAACGTTCGGTGATATCGCATAACTGCCAAATTCAAACTGCGTTTTCGCGCTTTGTCTGAAGCTGAGATGCCGATCACGATCAAGATCATTTAGAACTGTTTTTAAACGATAGAACACACTCATTTGCACATATTTGTGAATCGGAATATCAGATAGTTGATAATATGGTAAGCAAGTGTATGAATATTTTGAATAAAAAAGGAAAAAGGAAATAAAAGCGATCCATCTGTCATACAGTGTTATTGTGGCAGCGGTGTGTCATGTGACAAGCATGATGCGTCACCATGGAAACATTTAGGGGAAAGGTTCTAAAATAACGGTTGCCTAAAAAATCTCACTCTGGGGGGACCGCTGGAATATTTTAAACTCACCACTGAAAAGGTTAAGAGTAGACATGACAAGCTTTCTATAGATATATTTCTCATGTCTCTGTGAAATATTTGTTGAGTTACAGTTCATTTTAGTGACGTGTTTCAAAAAGCAGTTTGCGGAGACAGTGAAGACTGAGAACGCACCCTGTTTATTCTTCAAAAGCACAAAGTTTAGTTGTTATTATGAGTGTATACAAATAAAAGTAGACCCCTTACAGATTCGAATGGTGTATTGCTCTTATCTATATGATCAAAAATGGCAGAGTAATTCAAGCTCATTTCGGCCTTATCAGGAAAATCTGCCTCAAAACGTGTATCCGCGTTTGTTGACCCCAGAGGGTTAAACATTTGTGTAAGTTGCTGCTAACATAGCGGGGACCCGACACACATCACTGAGAGTAGATATCAGTTGTTTTTGGTTCACCTACAGCTGATAGAGGAGGGTTTGGGCCCTGGCATTGTGGCAGCGGTCAAAGAGCTCTCACAGGAGGAGGAGGGAGAGTCATTGGTGGTTGTGGAGCCCGCCGTTTTTTAGTTGATATCTGGGGGCTTGCAGCGAAAGAGTGGGAGAGTTTGGTCTCAGCATACACCAGTTCCTCCATTTTCTGTGAGAAGCTTAGAAGTGGAGATGCTGGAGAGAGGGATAGTGTGTCTGGTGAGCGGGGTTCTGGCTCTGGTGTTTCCGGTGGCTGTGATATGTTGTCCTGGCTTCCCTGGCTGTTTTCCAGAAAGTCGTCCTTGGGTGCTGAATCTTGGAGCTGATGTAATACGTCACAATCTGTTTGTGATGAGCTCTGTGGGCATAGTATCTCATAGTTTCTATGAGCAGAATTTGTTTTGGCTGCGTGGCGTTATCAATGTCCTTGTGGGATGTGTCAACCACATGATGACTCAGAAGCTGATATGTAGTCCTGTGGTCACTCATATTCTGTCCAGGTGTGTGTGTGCCATTCAGGCCGAGTGGATTGGCACACGCTACTGAAGGATGACGGCGGGAGAAATAGATATTGTCCTTTAGCACTCTTGCACCAACTTTGTTTGGGTGGAGGCCATCCAGTTTAAACAGTTGTCTATGGCCCCAGAAAAGATTGAATTTGTTAATGAAGTTGACTCCTTTTATACTGCAGGTTCTTTGTAGCCATGTATTCAGCCCAAGCAGCCGTGAACATATGTTAGTTCCCCTTGCTGGGAGTGGTCCACTGATGAACAACTGAACTTCAAGTCTTTGAAGTGTTTCAAAGGGTTCACTGAAATACTTCTTAAGGAGTTCTGACTGTTCTTTCCGAATATCGTTCTTCCCCACATGAATGATGATTCGATTTGCAGTCTTGTGCTTCATCAGAATGTTCCGAAGTTCCTTGTGCACATCAGAGAGAGTTGCTTGAGGAAAGCAGCATGTAGTTGTAGTCCTGCTACTGATGTTTCTGATAATAGAGTCACCCACTATCAGAGTCCTGGGCTCGGCTGCGCTCTGAGCTGAATGCTGCTGTCTGCTCGACCTTGAGTGCCTGTTAGTAGCGATGTTAGCTGCTGGCTGATAAGATCTATGTTCAATCACATTTGGGGATTCCTCACCCACATTCATTAATGCCTCAAAGAGTCAAAGAGGAGGCAAAGAGTATTCCAGTCCCAAAAAGTCTTTAGTTTGGTGTTTGTGCCAAAACTGTGTTGTTTGAGCACTGTGATGATCTGCTGAAGTTAAAGTCTTAGAAAAATCTGAGAAAAGTACATAAACAGGGAGCAAAGCACAGAGCAGTAAGCAAGAGTGTCCGAACAGTAGCGAAGCCGGAAGCGAAGATGCGAAAGCGAAAGTTAATTGACTTTCAGTATGTATATATTAAATTGTCTTTTGCAGGAATATTCTTAATTTAATAGAACATAAGCTCAAAAGAATTTGTGGTATAATGTTAATTCAGCATTTTATTGTAATCCTTTTCTTAACCCTTTCAGTGGTGAGTTTAAAATATTCTAGAGGTCCCCCCAGAGTGAGTTTTTTTAAGACGACGGTTATTTTAGAACGTTTACACTTACTGTTTCCATGGCAACGCGTCATGATTGTCACGTGACAAGCTGCGGCCACAATAACACTGTATGACAGATGGATCGCTTTTATTTCATTTTTCCTTTTTTATTTAATATATTCACAAACTTGCTTACCATGTCATGGACAATCTGATATTCACAAATATGCGTAAATGAGTTTGTTTTGTCATTTAAACACCTGTATAAATGATCTTGATCATGATCTGTAACGTGTGATGGGCGCTGCCATGTTTGTTTGCGCTGCAGTTCAGAGAGTACTGTCAGTCTGATTTACAGCATGTGAATTCATCAATTTCTCCCGAAATACATGCAAGTGGCTGGTGAACTGGGTGAAGAATAAAGTGAACTTTATAGTTACTTATGTGTATCTGATATGAATAAAACACATCGGCAAATTAAATTTGAATGGATTATTATTGTTGCTTCCATAGACATCTGTGTGTATTTTACAAGCTCTAAATGTATTGTTTTACTAGTACTTATGTGTATTTAAATGTCTGAAACCTAAAATATGCATTATGCATTTAAGAACACTGCATAGTTGTGATAATATGACAATCACAGTGCACGTCTCTCTCTGGCTCAGCGTCAGTCAAAGCTCCAAACCAAAGTTTGAATTTGGCAGTTAGGCGATGTCACCGAACGTTCTAAATCCCATATGTGGGAACGTACTGCCAGGGCACGGAAATAAAAATCCCATATGTGGGACCGTACCGCTCAAAAGGTAAAAAAATAAAAAATAAAAATAAATAAATATATATATATATATATATACACACACATATATTAGGGATGGGAAGATTACCCGATTCGCTCGATGCATCTGCAAAAAAAGTTAAAGATGCGATGCATCGGTTTAAAAAGTGTGTGTTCGTTTCTAACATATTTACATAGGTAAAAAACGATTTATTTATGTATAATTACTAGTGGATGCGCTACACTTTTATTGTTTAGAAAGTGACCAATAATCTGTGACCATATTTTATATGTAGTTTGATCTCTCCTCTCGAAACTGTTTCTCGAGCGCGTTCTCTCATCACCGCTGCACGTGAATATGACGAATCACAACAACACTACGGAGACCTGAGGAAAAGCAAGGTTTAACCCCTTAACTGTCATCCCCATTTTTGAACATATACATGAAAGTGCACTATCCAAACTTAAACTCTTATAATTCATGAATGCTTTGGAATACAGACATAAGGTTGGACTCTTTTTAAAGAAGACAATCAGCAGATTACTTCAAAAGTGGAATTATTTTAAAATATGAAAGTATCAAAAAGTTATAGAAGTTTAAATTTACTGTAAAGAAAATACACAATCCCGTGTCAGACCTTTCCGACAATATGTATTTTGTCAAGATTATAAAAAGTTTTGATTCTAAAAGACCGTAATACATCGTGTAATAGGACACTTGACACCGCTCACTAAGGGGGAGGAGACCGGCAAAATATTTCACAGGATGAATTTTGAGGTTTTAAGCTTTCAAACGATATATAATTTATGATGATTACTAAAATATATGATAGGTAAAAAAGACAACAAAAAAAAGAGTGCCAAGCATCCCACTGGTGGGATGGTGAGTCTAAAACCTGACTTGAAATAACCTAACAAATCAATCGGGGCTAAAGCAGTTATAAACGACAATGTAAGTTCACACAATCTAACTAATTTGTGCACGCTTATTCTTAAGCAGCCCTTAATGTCGATCATGGATCAAATCGATCCACCATGACAAACAGCGAATATATTTATGCTGTTTAATGCATTTGAGACATTTTGTTTTCCTCAGTGCATAACTGACATGTCACGAGTAACGTATATTTTTCATCTGTAAATGTTAGAAAGTCATGCAAATATATCCATTTTGCTGTCAGGAGTGGGCTTACGCAAGTGGACGAGCGCTGCTGCGCGCTTGCGCTCTAAACATACGGAAGAACCCAAAAATCACTGTGGCTGAGCTCCAGAGATGCAGTCGGGGTTGGAAGAAAGTTGTAGAAAGTCACCTGTCACTGCAGCCCTCCACCAGTCGGGGCTTTATGGAAGAGTGGCTCTACGGAAGCCTCTCCTTAGTGCAAGACACATCAAAGCCCGCATGGAGTTTGCTAAAAAACACCTGAATAAGATTCTCTGGTCTGATGAGACCAAGATAGAACTTTTTGGCCTTAATTCCAAGCGGTATGTGTGGAGAAAACCAGGCACTGCTCATCACCTGTCCAATACAGTCCCAACAGTGAAGCATGGTGGTGGCAGCATCATGCTGTGGGGGTGTTTTTCAGCTGCAGGGACAGGACGACTGGTTGCAATCGAGGGAAAGATGATTGCGGCCAAGTACAGGGATGTCTTGGACGAAAACCTTCTCCAGAGTGGTCAGGACCTCAGACTGGGCCGAAGGTTTACCTTCCAACAAGACAATGACCCTAAGCAAACAGCTAAAATAACGAAGGAGTGGCTTCACAACAACTCTGTGACTGTTCTTGAATGGCCCAGCCAGAGCCCTGACTTAAACCCAATTGAGCATCTCTGGAGAGACCTAAAAATGGCTGTCCACCAACGTTTACCATCCAACCTGACAGAACTGGAGAGGATCTGCAAGGAGGAATGGCAGAGGATCCCCAAATCCAGGTATGAAAAACTTGTTGCATCTTTCCCAAAAAGACTCATGGCTGTATTAGATCAAAAGGGTGCTTCTACTAAATACTGAGCAAAGGGTCTGAATACTTAGGACCATGTGATATTTCAGTTTTTCTTTTGTAATAAATCTGCAAAAATGTCAACAATTCTGTGTTTTTCTGTCAATATGGGGTGCTGTGTGTACATTAATGAGGAAAAACAAACAAAACAAAAAAAACAAATGATTTTAGCAAATGGCTGCAATATAACAAAGAGTGAAAAATTTAAGGGGGTCTGAATACTTTCCGTACCCACTGTATATACAGTGGTGTGAAAAAGTGTTGGCCTCCTTCCTGATTTTTAATTTTGTGGCATATTTGTCACACTTAAAATATTCAGATCATCAAACTCATTTTAATATTACACAAAGATAATGCAAGTAAATACAAAATGCAGTTTTTAAATGATGATTTCATTTATTAAGGGAAAAAAGCTGTCCAAACCTACCTGGCCCTACGTGAAAAATTAATTTCCCCCTCCTATTAAATCATGAAAGAACTGTGATTAACCACATTATTTTAGAAAGCTGAGTTAAATTTCATTAGCCAAACCCAGGCCTGATTACTGCCAGACCCGTTGAATCAAGAAATCACTTAAATAGAACCTGTCTGACAAAGTGAAGCATGTTTAAAGAGCAACACATCAGTCCGCGATCTTAAGAAATTCATAAACAGATGAGAAACAAAATAGTTTACATGTATCAGTCTGGAAAGGGTTATAAAGCCATTTCTAAGGCTTTGGGATTCCAGCAAACCATGGTCAGAGCCATTATCCACAAATGGAGAAAACTTGGAACAGTGGTGAACCTTCCCAGGAGTGGCCGGCCTACCAAAATTACTCCAAGAGCACAAAGACGACTCATCCAGGAGGTCACAAAAGAACCCAGAACAACATCTAAAGAACTGCAGGCCTCACTTGCCTCAATTAAGGTCAGTGTTCATGATTCAATCATGAGACTGGGCAAAAACAACATCCATGGGAGAGTTCCAAGGCAAAAGCCATTGCTGACCAAAAAGAACACAAAGGCTCGTCTCACTTTGCCAAAAAATATCTTGATTATCCCCAAGACTTTTGGGCAAATATTCTGTGGACTGATGCGACAAAAGTTGAACTTTTTGGAAGGTGTGTGTCCTGTTACATCTGGCGTAAAACCAACACAGCATTTCATAAAAAGAACATCATACCAACAGTCAAACATGGTGGTGGTAGTGTGATGGTCTGAGGCTGCTTTGCAGCTTCAGAACCTGGATGACTTGCCATAATTGATGGAACCATGAATTCTGCACTCTATCAGAAAATCCTGAAGGAGAATGTCCGGCCATCTGTTCGTGACCTCAAGCTGAAGCGAACCTGAGTTCTGCAGCAGGACATTGATCCAAAACACACCAGCAAGTCCACCTCTGAATGGCTGAAGAAAAACAAAATGAAGACTTTGGAGTGGCCTAGTCAAAGTCCTGACCTGAATCCTATTGAGATGCTGTGGCATGACCTTAAAAAGGCGGTTCATGCTCGAAATCCCTCCAATATGGCTGAATTACAACAATTCTGCAAAGATGAGTGGGCCAAAATTCCTCCACAGCGCTGTAACAGACTCATTGCAAGTTATCGCAAACGCTTGATTGCAGTTGTTGCTGCTAAGGGTGGCCCAGCCACTTATTAGGTTTAGGGGGCAAACACTTTTCCACACAGGAACATGTGGGTTTGGATTTTGTTTTCCCTTCATAATAAAAAACTTCATTTAAAAACTGCATGTTGTGCTTACCTGTGTTATCTTTGATTAATATTTACATTTGTTTGATGATCTGAAACATTAAAGTGTGAAAAACATGCAAATAAATTTAAAATCAGGAAGGGGGCCAACACTTTTTCACAGCACTGTATATACTGTATATATTACCAAAATTATACAAATTCTGTTGATTGACCTTCAATTTGATAGAATGTTAATGTGGGTTATGTTACGTGATGTGCTAATACAAAGAGCATGATGCAGGAGTACTCCAAGGAGATGTCTTTAAGCACTGCAGACACGGATTTTGTCGCACACAGAACCATTCGTGTTTGAACCTCCACATTCCTAACCAGGTTTGCCAAGTTTTCACAACAAAACCCGCCCAGTTGCTATTCAAACCTAGCCCAATCATGTTTCGAGGGGGGTTCCCCGGTAAAAATTCCCCGGGAAAACCGCAGACTTGGCAACACTGTTCCTAACCCAGGACCGTTGGTTTACTTATTACTGATATCAACCCAAATTAGGTCAAATCAAGTCAGCTTCCTAACCCAACAGTCTCAACCGAGCATTTGGATTGAAACACCCAGCGTGTTTAAAAAGTAGGCCTACACAGTTTATGGTTTTGCTAAATCGCTTGCAAATATAAGATTTTTGAATAGCCTACATACCACATAATATTAGAATAGGTACCTCTTAGTTTCAAAATACTTACAGTAGAAATAATTTGTAATTTTACAGGTTATTACCCTTTTATTCCCCAAACTTTGCATATTATTCCCTTCCCACTGAGCAAAGACACGTCCAAAGGACGTCAATTTGACGTCTTTGCCGTACGTTCAGAAGACGTCCACTGAGTAGCCAGAATGAAAGTTTTTGCGACGTCTTTTTTAGATGTCTTTTTAGAGTTCAGCATTAACGTCCAAATGACATAAATAGTGAACGTTCAGAAGACGTCCACTGAGGAGCCAGAATGAAAGTTTTTGCGACGTCTTTTTTAGACGTCTTTTTAGAGTTCAGCATTAACGTCCAAATGACATAAATAGTGAACGTTCAGAAGACGTCCACTGAGGAGCCAGAATTAAAGTTTTTGCGACGTCTTTTTTAGACGTCTTTTTAGAGTTCAGCATTAACGTCCAAATGACATAAATAGTGAACGTTCAGAAGACGTCCACTGAGGAGCCAGAATTAAAGTTTTTGCGACGGCTGTTTTATACGTTAATTCTAGTTATAGTGAAGGCAGTGTGCAGAAGTACTGCTTTAAATTGTAAATAATAAATTAATACCTATCCCCTTAGTTGTACCTGTCCAAGACATATGGGTGTGCAAAGACATTTTAGTAGCCTTATTTGCAATTGGAAATACGTGATTTATTAAAAAGGACAGAAATAAAAAAATAGTTTGAAATGAGAAGAGATTACTTTTTAACCATCTTTAATGAGTTTTTCAGCAAAATATTAACAGAAAATTTGATAAAACAAAATTCTAATAGTTAAACAACAACAACAAAAATACCCTAAACTGGAAATAAACACAAATATCTTGCAAAAAGCCCTTAGTTATTTCCCACCCCTGTATGCCCTCCACCTCCCTTCCTCCCCGGTGCATGCTTGAGATGTTCAGCTGCATGAAACTTTATTGTAGCCTCTGTGGTGTCTCTGTCCCATTTCATGACTGCAGCTGCAAGAGTTGAACAAAAACTAAAATTACAAATATGTAAAGAAAACCAGTGTACGTTACATTGCAACTGTACATTACATTGCAGTATGCATGTTCTTTTAGTATTTATATGTGAAAACATTAATATTTGTTTATACTTTTTATAATTCCTCCTGTCAAGAAATCAAATAAAAAGAAAGCACTACGCAGAATGCAAATACTGCAAAAAAACAGCAATAACCGAGGAGGCTGGCACAACATCCAATTTCTCTCAACAATGTGGAAAACAAAGGCATGTACAGCCAACTTATTAACAGGTTTGCAGTGGGCAAAACCATTAATATATGCATTTTTTGCATACAAATGTTTTGTTACTTCTCAGAGAAATTAAAAATGTAAATGTACAAAGTACATAAATGAATAATTTGTTTTCCCTGAAGATCCTCTGGTAAATGTATAACAGGGTTTGAAATTAACATTAACGACCATCAAGCCGGAAAAAATCCAATGTGGTAGGTAAAGATGTCCAATCACTATGGAGGATGAACACTAAAAATAAAATTGTAAATTAAAAGGAAAAGAGTATTTATTGTCAATTAAATAACACAAACAAAATTGTAAATAAATTAATCACTTCAAATAGACAAATAGGTACATTTAATATATATATATATATATATATATATATACATATAAATGTTTATTTTGACCTATAACAATGCATTATCACTTAATTCACCATGTACTGTACAACAAAAATAACCCTAACCCTCTACAAACACGTTTGTTTGACATGTTTGTGAACTGATGATGTAGCTCGCTTACGTGCTATTTGCTTTTGATTTCGCTCTCTCACTGTTTCCCTTTCCAGTCCATTGGCCAGTGACCTGCTGGACTGCTTTGGTTTTGTTTTTTACCTTTTTGAATCTGCTTACTGCAATTGCTTTTGGGTCCTTGGTTTTTATTTGAACAACATACCCATTAATGATTCAGAAATAATCCCAGTAATAAAATAAGGGAGAAGCTTGTTTAACTATATAGCTGTTGATTTGTGTTTGTACCCTCTCTTTTGTCTATCCGAGTGCTTTTAATTTATTAAAATAGAACAGAATGCAAGTAAGAAAAGTGTCAAACTGAAGACCCATAAGGTATAAAAACAAAGAAATTAGTTCATTGTGTTTTTAAAACTTCAAACATGTCGCACAGGGATAGGCAACATTGGCCCTGGAGGGCCGCTGTCCTGCAGAGTTTAGCTCCAACCCTAATCAAACACACCTGAACAAGCTAATCAAGGTCTTCAGGATTACTAAAGCACAGGACACACTGCACGATTTTCATCTCATGTTGTTATGAAAATATTTCCATATTGGAATGCAGCATTCACGTAACATTAGAACAGTCCTCTGTCTGTGCCGCCTTCATTTACTTGCCCATTTTCATCACTTTTGCTTTAATTCTCGGGCACTGACTCATTCGCTAAACTGAGCATCCAATCAGAGTCCTCTTTCTCACCGATGGTCCTGACACAGATTCAACATGTCGAATCGGGCAAACTACCGCTGACGTGAGGCCGACGAGAGCTTTGTCCAAGCATTGCAGTTATTTCACATTTACTAAAATTTTATCAAATGGCTTTACAAATCATTTTTGTGTCTGTCCTGTGCACGGTATATAATTTCTCCAGTGCAGCTTAGAGGAAACACTGCTCATCTCTGCTCAATTAGTAGACTCTGACTCAATGAAGGTGGAGTAGAACACAAAACTAATAACATTAATATCAAGTGGCCATGGCTGATTAACATCATAATGCATTATATAGCTTTCTGCTTGATCAACTGATTCCAATATTCTCATTCAACAAGCAAGAAAACAAACTTTCATTAAATAAAATTCTATCAATTGACTAAACCGTTTTCCCTTCTACAGTGTGATTTTGCTACATTTAGAAAAAAACTGAGGTAGTGAATATGACTGAGTTGGTGTTAAACTTAAATGGAGAAAATGCTGAGTACCATTAATTGCTTCATAAGTTTTAGTCGTCTCCAGAGGCAGTTTCTGCTGCTTCCCCTTCCCCTTCATGTTGAATTTTGCCATCAACCGGTTGGTAAAGAGCCTGAAGAAACAAATGCACCATTTAAAAATGACATGTGTGTGGTAATCTACAGCTGTAGCATGGGTGAGTGTGCTAAGAGTGGACTAAAGAGATGTGGTTTTGGACACTGCGGTTTTCTGAAATTGATTAAACAAACCTCTTGCATTTCAGGTAATTAAAGTCTGTGTGAACTGGAATTTGCTGCTGAATTCATTTCAGTATAGTGACATATTTCCAACTGAAACAGAATATTAAATAGCAAGGAGGGTTTTATTGTAGTGCTCCTCCTCTCCATCTCACTCATAGCAAACTAACAGTTGGAGGGATGTGGTTAAGGATATTCTGCCCAATCAGACTGACATCATCATAGAAGAAATGACATTCTAGAGCAGCAAATGTTTAGATTTTGATTAAAGATTGCTAAAACAAAATTTTTTTAATTTCAGTAGATTAACTTGCACGTGGGATGGGCGATATGGCAAAAATATAATTTCACAATTTTTCAGGAAAACCACAATTACGATTTTATCATGATTCTTTGTCATGTTGGTTTTACTATTTTGCAAGTTATCCGAGCAGTACAGCCAAACTAATTTCCGTATTTTAAAAACAAAGCCTTACAAGGTAACAAAATGTAAAATAAAAAACAATGGCAGAAATTTAGGCCAAAGTGGGCGAAGATAAAAAAACTTTATAAATAAATACTAAATACATACTATATAAATAAAGCATTATATAAACTTCACTGTGAAACATCTGTTTCTTATTAAAGCAACTGTATTAAAGTTCTTCAGTCAAGATGTTTTGTTGTTAACATTAAAGGGATAGTTCACCCAAAAATGATAATCCTCTCATCATCTTCCCTCTCTCAAGTTGTTTTAAACCTAAATGAGTTTATCTCTTCTGTTGAACATGAAAGCTATTTTGAAGAATGTGGGTAACCAAACGGTTGCTGGTCCTTAGTGACTTCCTTAGTATTTTTTTCCTGCTGTCAAAGTCAATGCGGACCAGCAACTGTTTGGTTACCCACATTCTTCAAAAAAACAAACAAACAAAAAAAATATATATAATTTTTGTTCAGCACAAGAAATAAATTGATACAGATTTGGGACAACATGAGAGTATAGTATAAGCATAGATATGTCACATCCTCTGTCAACTGGCAAACTGTGACAAGAAATGTCACATGTTTGGCAAGTTCTATATGTAGGGATACTGTTGAAAATACCTGTCAAGAATTTTGTGGACACAATCCCTTACATCTTTCCCTCCAATTCTTGCAAGTTGCAACACCTTTAAAGAGAGGGGGTAATATTCCTGTCATGTTAGAAAACATTAGACTATAACACGCTTCACTGATATACGACAGAAGAATATTGATAAATAAAACAGAGCATAAAATTACATCACTTCCAGAGTGTGTCTTGCAAATCATACCAGGGAATCAAAGGCTTGCTTGTCCTTGAGGCGTTCCTCCTCTCTCTCAAAGTCCTCCATCGTCTCCAGCTGCTCTATATGGGCAGATGAAAGGGGAGGCTCGCTTCTTCCCAGCCTTCTGACCTCCATGTGGATATCCACCAATTTAGACAAGACTTTTCTCTGAAACTCTGAAATAAAATAAAAAACACATTAAATTCTTCATGTCAGTTTATACTGCTGGCAAAGAGCCAATAGGAAAATTATGCTATTGTTATCCTTAAACAGATGTATAAGTTAAATCTGCTAATGCTATATGTCCTGTTCAATTCATTATTTGTGCTTTTGATGCCAGTTCCGACTTAAGTACTTACTTGCCATATCCATTGGAAATCTTAAGTCTGTTTCCCTACGAGGCCCTGTATGACTGGATTCATGTGCAGAGGACCTGTTACTCTGCTCTGAGAAAGACCTTCCAGAGTATCTTGAGATTGGTGTTTGATCAATTTCATTTGATTTCGTTATGGCTCTGACAAGGCCATGAGCTGATCGCAGCCACTATAGTCAATACTTGTGTTTATACCAGCCGCACCACAGGACGGATCTGAGCGTGTCCCAGGCTCTCCGCGCTGCTTCACTTAAGATAGGCGCCTAGTGTATTTTTGACGGATAATAGTAATAATAATAATTGTTTTGCTATCGTCAAAGGCATCAGCAACAGGCGATATCTCTGACACGATACTATAATCTATCGGAACAACTCTATGCTCAACCATGAGGCTCAGAATGTTAAACACCAAACCAGTTGTTCAAAATATCTCATAACACGGCCGCTACTTTAGAATATTTACGTTCTTGGTTCTGTGAACTGCATAAGGGTTTAAATGAATACTCTCCTTTGAACAAATTGCTTGCCTTGTCGCATCTGGTTGCTGTCCCTGGACTGGTCACTGTGCCTGGACTGCTTCCTGTGTCGGTACCGTTTGCTGTGATGGGACCCGCCGCTGTACTGGGAACCGTCACTGTGCTGGGACACATCACTGTGGCTGGACTGATGACTGGACCCAGCACCCTTCAACTGGCTGGCTCGGTTTACATTTAAATGCCCAGGGTCTGAATAACAAAACACTGAGTTAATTTATAGTAAAATGCAGGTTCATGGAAAAACAGAAGTCATACAGAAAAAATTCTTGAGAACTTGATTTAACTGAATTCACACACAACGTGGTTGAAGCATTGTTACCATTTTTTCAGAACGGATATAATCCGATACAGAGAATTCTGAGTATTGGCCGGTACTGATACTGATTCAATATCAGCATAGTTTTTTTAAATCAATGTAGAATTTCTATACTTCTGTGTGTTGATATGATCTTCACTCTTTTGTGTGTTATACACAATCTGCTAAATATATAGTGGTGGCCAAAATGATTAGAACACTACTGTTTTCAACAGCTAAAAATGGTTTTAAGTCAGTTATTTCTATCTTCTGCTGTAGTGTGTCAGTAGGAAACATCAGTTTACATTTCCAAACATTCATTTTGCCATTAATAGTAATAATCTAGTGAGATTTTTGCCTGACAGCAGCCAGTGCTCTCTACACAGAGATCTGATCTGATCATCATCAGTCTGTCTGGAGTGACATGAAGAAACAGAACAAACTGAGACTCAGTCTAGAAAAACTGTGGCAACGTCTCCAAGATGCTTCAAGAAAGCTACCTGCAAAGCTTCCTGAGAAACTCTGCTCAAGTGCACCGAGGGCAAAAGCTGCTTTAAATACAAAAAATGCTCACAACAAATGTTGATTTCATTTAGTTAATAGAAGTTAATTGATCAAGAAAATCTATTTATGACATTATTTCTGACAGCATCCTAATTTTACAGCATTTTTACACAAGTGCCTAAAACTTTTAGCAGTACTGTAGCTTTGCAGGTAGCTTTCTTGAAGCATCCTGGAGACGTTGCCACAGTTCTTCTGGATTTATTCTCAGTTTGTTCTGTTTCTTCATGTCATTCCAGACAGACTAATGATGATCAGATCAGATCTCTGTGTGGAGCACAAAAATCTCACTGGATTATTACAATTAATGGCAAAATGAATGTTTGGAAATGTAAACTGATATTTCCAAAAAACAGAAATAACTGACTTCAAACCATTTTGTAGCAGCTGGAAATACTAGTGTTCCAATCATTTTGGACAACTTCATTTTAATGAAAAATAACAAATGAAAATATATAATCATAATCCTTATAATCACTTGGCCACTGAGTGTAGTTTGTGCTCCTCCTCAATGCAACCTATAAATGTTGTCATATGTCTTTCACACATTCAGTCTGTTTATCTTCCTTAGTAAAATGCAGGAGTTGAATCATGCAGACAACAGGTTAAGTAAAAATATTAACATGCAATAGCACATAAATATAGCAAGATGCTCCTCTTTATAGTTATTTTTCTAGCTGACTGAAGAGCTTATGGACACCGAATAGTTATTCTGAGGTAAATGTATTATTACGCTGCAATGTTTACAAGCTTTACACGTTTTCCGCAGTTTGAAACACTGAATGAGCTTTTACATGACACATTTCAGTAAGTTGTACTGTAGTATCTCTTCTAAATTAGCCAACCTTTTGATGTTAATTCATGTTCATTATGTACTATACTGTAGTAGTAAAGAGAAAGATATAATGGGTTCACTTGCCGCTTTAACTGAGGCGTAAATGCGATCACCCATGCCTCATTAAAGAGCTCCAAAACCATATTTATTGTTTGAATTTCGTGATAAATTTGGCATAATTTTAAAGCTGATACTTTGTTTATTAAAAAGTAACAAAGCACAAAGATTTTTGCGATTACTAGACAGCAAGTGCTCCTTAAATAATATGAAGTTCACGCATTAACACAGCATATAGACTAAGATCTTGATAAGAAAGAAACCATAATAGTAATGATTATAAAAGAGAATTGTTAACGATATTGCCAATATCCACACAGCTGACAGCCCAAAACCGTTGTAGTTTGTTCGCGAAAGTTCAGTGCACGAAATAGACACTGTTTTTCTGCACTTTTACTTGAACGTCTGTCATTTTGATCACTTTCATGCTGCACAACTGAGCTGCGTTTAGCAGGTGTGCATCAGCACTGCTGTGCGGCAGAGATGAGCACTGTTTGAAACTATTTTTCCCACTAAAACTTTGATGTACAGTTTAATACGTGAACATAACAAAAGATGTAATCGCAAAACAATCAGGAAAAAAGGCATTACATGCACATTTTTAAATCATGACATGTAAATATATATAGTTGCCAGTGGCAACCTCAGCAAAACTTCACTCAAATTAATATTTTTGGTCCCAATTGTGACTGTTAGTCACAGTCTGAGCCCTGTGACTGTTACCTGGGGCTTCATTTATAAAATGTTGTGCAGAAACCATCTTAAAATTGATCTTACGATCATCTCTCAAATATCGTCGGGTGATTCATAAAATGAAAGTACGCACAGAAAACACATGTATGCGTATCTTTCAGATGTGAAATCTATGAATCACAAATGATCTTGAACTTACGCGCAAATAAATGGTTTCAGCTCTGTGCTTGTAAACGATTCCTAATTAATGTCATTAACACGTAAAAGATCACCAGTCATCATCCAAATTCTTTAATTTAGAACAGCGAGCTGCAAGAACAGCTTATATTTCCAAAAACCTGCAGTACTGAAACAAGAAAAGGTGCGTACATCTGCTCAGACCCTGACCTGATGCTAAGCATTTTTCCACGTCAAAGAGTTTTAACAAATATGAGCATTGGCGTGGATTTAAGAGTACGCACATTCTAAGATCAAATCTGAGCGTACGCATGCTTTATAAATGAGGCCCCTGATCTGGCAGAAAATGCCAATATCGGAGCCGATACCAATACAGAGTATCGTATCGGTGCAACCGTAGTTTGTGGTTGATAAAAATGACTTGTATTCGAGGTGACTGGTTTGTTAACACGGCCGCTACTTTAGAACATTTACGTTCTTGGTTCTGTGAACTGCATAAGGGTTTAAATGAATACTCTCCTTTGAACAAATTGCTTGCCTTGTCGCATCTGGTTGCTGTACCTGGACTGGTCGCTGTGCCTGGACTGCTTCCTGTGTCGGTACCGTTTGCTGTGATGGGACCCGCCGCTGTACTGGGAACCGTCACTGTGCTGGGACACATCACTGTGGCTGGACTGATGACTGGACCCAGCAATATGATGATTACTAACTGCCTGTTGACCTGTCCCTGGACCCAACACCTGTCTGGTGAGACCTGGCTAAATTTGAGTGTCCAGAGTCTGAAAATTAGCAAATGTACATTATTAACAATGATTTCGTAACCACCATCATGTTATAATTATGCAAGAAAAAATATGAAAGAAATTGGTAGATTCGAGTGATGAATACTTAGCACCAGTGAACTTTTTGTTAAATCCAGCAGACTCCATCTGGATGGACTTTGTCACCTTTGATGGTGGAATGGGAAAGGAGGGCGCCTTGATAATGGCATCTAGACAGATGCAGTATATAAATTAAATGGAAGCATCAGTTGTAAAAACAATGAGCTTTAACTTTGTAATCTTATAACTTTGCAATTCTATAAGAGCTACGTAGGTTTGCAATGTCAGCAGCTTAGGAAACTGTTACCTGTCATGTTCTCTTCTTCCTCCTCCAAATCATCAGATTCTGTAATTGTACAAATTAATATCTTTTATAACATGCATTAATTATCAGTTTAAAAAGTGACCTGAAACTTGAGGGCCCCCATATTAATTTAGTTTATAGACTTTCTCAAGACAGATTCAATAATTATTATAGAAGCATACCAAGAACATAGTCATCAAAGTTGCGTTTGGTCTTTTTCCTCCGAACTGCTTCCTCATCTTCCTCCTCTTCCTCCTCAACATGACTCTTCATGTCATAATCATCGCATTCACGAATGCTAACTGTAAGGTTAAAATCACAAACAATACAATTACAATAAAAATGACTTTACTACTAGCACTTTAACTAAGGGTGCTCGACCGATACAGCTCCCCATTGGAGCACCCCTAAGTTTGACTTGATTTTTCTCATTTGGCTGCCTTACAATTTTTATTTTGACAAATAGCAAAGAATCTAATTAGATTATTTAAAAAAAAACTTACCAGAGGTCATTTTACGCTTCACCAAGGTGAATGTCATCCAGTCATCCTGAGGGGAGTGCCTATTGAGGAAAGCTGCCTTTTCCCCTTTTTTAGGCCATCTAATGATTTTTTTTTCAGCATCAATCCAGTTGTCTGGCGCAGTTCCCTCCACTTCTTTACCATGCTCCAACCACACAGCTCTGGCATACATGATCTGGGAAGTAAAACACATTCATAAAGTTAAGTTAGCTTGTTTTCACCCTACATTTTTTATGAAACTACTACAAATAAACAAACAAACACAAATGACACCAGAAATAAATAATACACATTGGATTGTCAATACTCATCATCAGTATGCTCACTTATACTGTGTACTTACAGGTCTGAGAAATGCTGTTGATATTGAAATCACCAAAACAAACACCCAAAAGGATCACATCTCTATCTTGACAGCCCAGAACAAATGAACAAACAAGCGAATATGACACAAGACACAGAGCATATTCATCTCTCTAATCTCTGTCTTTACTGAGCTGAACTGTCTCCTCACCCCACACACTGCATCATTGTGAGTGTATACACTCCTTACTGCTGATTGGCTATGTTTTGTGCACGTCTGATCCAATATCAAACATTGTGTTTTCAGAAATCTGAGTCAACCTTTAAGTGCTCTAAACTCATTAATTATGAAAAAATAGTGTAGGACACATCTACATAGAGCAGGGGTGGCCAACGTCAGTCCTGGAGAGCCACAGTCTTGCAGACTAAGCTCCAACCCTAATCAAACACACCTGAACAAGCTAATCAAGGTCTAAGAGTTACAAAGCTACAGGCAGGTGAATTTTTATTAAGGTTGGAGCAAAACCCTCCAGGACCTACTTTGGCCATCCCTTACATAGAGGTTAATTAAGATAAAACTTGCCAACCTTCAAATTCTGTGTTCTATACCATGGAGGAGAGGTATGAGAACAGAACCACCATTTTCATGAGGGAGGCAGGCCACCTTGGAACAGATCAGCTTCAAGCAGTTGTCGTCTTTTCATCCTGCCTTGCCCATTTCTTGTGTACACTATATTGAGAAGTTTGGAGTTGCATGGCTTCTCAAACAATGGTGATGTGTAACGCTGGTGCAGGACATCACATACCACAATCCCATCTCCTCTTCTTTCTCTGATGAAAGCAAATTTTTCATCTCGCAGGAGAAAACAACTGTCCTTTTCCTTTGTAGAAAGAAACATTCGAGGTCGTGCTTCAGGCTGTGTTTTGGCGTTTGCATATTCAATCTCTGACAATCGCCTGGTCACCTGTGCTAGGGATTCTTCCCACTCCGTACATGTTTCTTGATTTGTTGGAGATGGTTTTCAAAAGGAAAACCAGAAATATCATTCAGCGAGCAATTGAAGTGACGCACGTCCTCATGAAGGTGAATCAGTCCATGTACATTGTAAACTGAAAAATACTTTCCGTACAGGTCAGCACAGCGCATGACAAAGTGCGACATGAGTTCATGGGCATACTGAAGGTATGAATTGCGAGTGCTCTCATCTGACTCCAACATAATTGACATAGCTACTGTCAAGGACAGGAAATGGTAGTATCTTTCGGGAGATAACACGCTCTTTAGCACAACTGGTCCTGTATACAACAAAAACTGCCAAAATTCTGTGGCCTTCCACCTGTCCAGGTCTTCTAAACCCCGGGGCTGCCGAGCAAATTCACTAGGCATCTTTCCTCGCAGTCTGTTTAGCTTTTGTGATATTTCTTGCCTTTGCCTTACAGATAAGCGGCAAAGTGTTGGGCCCCGAGTCAAGAATATTAGCATCCGTCGAACCACTCCCAAGTTGACCATATGCATATAGTCTAAGACAAAAGAGCTAACACAAGACAGTGTTGCAGCAATGAATGGGCTGACACCAGTTTGATGGTTCTTGTAAGCTACTGCACTGAAAGCTTCATCTGTTCGCAAGGTGCATCCCTGTTCATTAAATACCACTCTTCTTGTGATGTAAGCACCTTTGGTGATGCACCTCTCACAACTGTGATAGGCATTATGATTTTTAATGCGCTTCAGATAAGCTCTTGCTGGTGCGTCGCAGATCAATGCTTTAACATGAACAGTGTAGGTCTTCTCTTCATGAATCAGCCCATTCTCTGTGAGATGTTTACACTCCATCAAAAAGTCATCAAGATATTCCTCAAGAGGATATGGTTTGTTGTCCCCACAAAAGAGAGCAACCATAAATGGCTCAAAGTTGTGAAACTTCGCCAATATTGGCCAGAACTGGACTTTGCTGCTTTTAAAGAGTGGGACACCATCAATATTGATGCTGAGGTTTACTGAATGATGATCATGTGTGAAAGACGTTGTCTGACTTAGTAAACGACAAATCCCCTTTTCTAACCCATAATAAATGTATTGCCCACTACATTTCGGCTCAGATCCTACGGCTCGTGGTGTAGCAAGGAGTGTCCTTGCATCCTTCGCAGCAGGTGTCCTTGCTTTCTTAATATTGCCAATAATTCATTTAAGGATCTTTGTGTGGTTTTGTTCTTTGTAGACCATTGTCTTAAGTTCTCTTCTAAATCAGGAAAATCCAATTCAGCATCATCATTTAGAACTTCTTTTTCTGAGTCAGAAGACACATACTCCACATCAGTGTCAAAGTCTGATTCATATGTTGTCAAACTGTCAGTTGCCGAATTAATACTTTCAAAACTGCTTGTAGTGTCTGCCTGGTTGTTATGTAATCCACAGGCTGATCTATCGGTCACTGATCTCTGACTTTCATGGTCATCATCAGTGTCAGAATGCAGTAACAGATCCATTTCTGCCTTCCTTTTTCGCCATGCTTTTAGATAAGCCATCTGTAATATAGTTTGATCCTGAGTCAGATTCTGAACTGTGCTTCCTTCAAAAAAATGTTTTGGTATGCCAACAGTTCTCAAAGCTCTAACTGTATGTATGAATAAAATTTCATAGTCATGCACTAGGCAAGCTTTATGTGATGTAGACCAGTGGTTTTCAATCCTGTTCCTCGGGACCCACTGCTCTGCACATTTTGCATGTCTCCCTTATCTGACACTCATTTGAGTTCATGGAGCCCTTTCCTAATGAGCTGATGATCTGAATCAGGTGTGTAAATTAGGGAAACATGCAAAATGTGCAGAGCTGTGAAAACCAGTTTGAAAACCACTGATGTAGACGGACTATAAATTTAATTGATTTTACGTCATCACAAAAAATGTCATCAATCCTTTTTGGTTTAATGATGAAGAGAGGTACAGTATGTGCTCAAACCAAGCTAGTTCCTATTACATTCAATTTAGTTAAAGTTTATTTAGACAGTGCACACAATAATTGTTTTTTTTTTTTTTTTTTTTTTTTGCAATTTAAGTTGCAATTAGAAGTCATCCGATTATATTTCCGGACACCCATTTGGTGACACTTAATTGTCACATTCATGATATGCGGTGTGTAACTTTCTCGGGCAGGGGTATCACACACAACATATATATATAGGTAAAGGCTTTCTGCTTGAACAGAAACTTACCATTTTAAGCCTTGTACTTCAACCTGAAAGAGATAAAGAAGAATATTCGTTACAAAACTATATAAAATTATCTTTATTGGATCAAATGAGAATATGTCGCTCTGAAATACAGATCCGATTCATTTCAAGATTACTTACACTGCTAAGTGTTTTATATTTTAACCGGCGCCAAACCCAATAAGTTAAAAGCGCCTTAAAATCTACTGGTTAACATTACTTAACCAATAATATGCATAAAAAAATTAATTGGGTTAATTTTCGGTCTTCTGTCCGACTATATGACACAATGATTGATTATCCAGACATTATTCATTATCATTATCCAGACCTAAGCGTTTATGTGATACAAACAAGGTATTATTAACCATGGAAATTTTAAACTGCAAAATGTGCGTCCACGGTCGCTAAGTCTCATGGAAGGTTAACCCCAATTGGTTATGATCATATTTAGAGTAAAAATATTGTTCAAAACATGCTGAAACCAAGACATCGGGTCGAGATAATTGTGTTAGTGATGGCCCTGGAATGCCCGCGCAAAATGCCGCCGTTTTAAAAAGTATTTTCAGATATTGATCAGGCATCTGATGTCATCTAAACTTAACTGGAAAACATATCAAATTGATTGTTTTACTTACCTGTTTGCTTTATTCAATTGTGTTCAAATTGATGGCAGTGTCAGCGGTCTCGATCGTACTGCAGGAACTTTTTTCAGTTGACGTTACGTGTGACGTCACTGACGTGGCGATTCTGAATCAATTTCGATAAGAGATTAGAGTCCGACGAAATTAAATATTTGCCAATTCTGTGTATTTTAGTTTTGTTTTTTTGTTTGTTTACATTTTGAAAGCTTAACATGTCCTCTGCAAATACAAATTGAGAACTTTGATCTCTTGTGATTGATGGAACATTAAAGTTAACACCCATTTTATGGGCATTAATTTATATAATCTTGGCTTTATAAGACTTCAAACAACCATTCTTAAAAAAAAGTGAAAATAGACTAAAATTGTTCATGATCTTATTTGTTGCTGGAATGATGGAACTGGCTATACATCTGACTGTATGAAAACAACTAAATTAAAATATTTGAAATTTTTGGGACAATTAAGACCAGGTACATTTTGGTCCAAATATTATTCACAACATTGGCCTACATCTTGCAGCATAACACATCTGCTTGGTGGTTCATGCCTTCTGGCTACGCCAGCGCCATGGGTCTTAGTGAAATAAATTATTACACAGTAATTAGGGTTGCACAATTTTGGGAATATTTAAGTGCACTCCATGGGAATTAATGAAGGGTACTGACATTTAGGCTATGTAGAACTAAAGCAAACATTATCACTGTGATTTAAAAATTTTACGATAATAATTTAGAAAGAGAAAGACCTTTATTGCCAGGTATGTTTACACATACGATGAATATGTTTTGGTGACAGAAGCTTCCACACTACAAAGAGAATGACAGTGACAAGACAGATAATAAAAAGAATAAAAAATAAGTAAATAGGAAATTACAATATGTATAAAAAATATTTAAAGCATAAAAAAAATATATATTTATATATATATATATATATATATATTGACTGAGGGAAGAAACTGTTCCTGTGCTGGTTGTTCTGGTGCTCAGAGCTCTGTAGCGTCGACCAGACGGCAGCAGTTCAAAGAGGGAGTGTGCTGGATGTGAGGGGTGCAGAGTGATTTTGCCAGCCCTTTTGCTCACTCTGGATGAGTACAGTTCTAGGAGAGTGGGGCAGTGATTCACTCAGCAGTCCAGACTACCCTCTGTAGTCTCCTAAGGTCAGAGAGCAGTGGGGAGAGCACACATATGGGTGCTGGATGATAATTACTAGAAGTTTATATTGCATATCCACAGACATCCATGAGGGCCCCTAGTGAGACGTTCAGATATGGAACCATTTTTGTGCATCCATAAGATGTCTAAAAGAGGGTCCCCGTCAGACGTTCAGATATTGAACTGGTTTTGCACGTCCGGAAGACCTCCAAGATGGGTCCCTAGTGAGACGTTCAGATATTGAACCAGTTTCGCATGTCCACAGATGTACAAAAGGGGTCCCTGTCAGACGTTCAGATATTGAACCAGTTTCGCATGTCCACAGATGTACAAAAGGGGTCCCTGTCAGACGTTCAGATATTGAACCAGTTTCGCATGTCCACAGATGTACAAAAGGGGTCCCTGTCAGACGTTCAGATATTGAACCAGTTTTGCACGTCCAGAAGACGCCCAAGAGGGTCCCTACTGAGACGTTCAGATATTGAACCAGTTTCGCATGTCCACAGATGTACAAAAGGGGTCCCTGTCAGACGTTCAGATATTGAACCAGTTTCGCATGTCCACACAACATATATATATAGGTAAAGGCTTTCTGCTTGAACAGAAACTTACCATTTTAAGCCTTGTACTTCAACCTGAAAGAGATAAAGAAGAATATTCGTTACAAAACTATATAAAATTATCTTTATTGGATCAAATGAGAATATGTCGCTCTGAAATACAGATCCGATTCATTTCAAGATTACTTACACTGCTAAGTGTTTTATATTTTAACCGCGCCAAACCCAATAAGTTAAAAGCGCCTTAAAATCTACTGGTTAACATTACTTAACCAATAATATGCATAAAAAATTAATTGGGTTAATTTTCGGTCTTCTGTCCGACTATATGACACAATGATTGATTATCCAGACATTATTCATTATCATTATCCAGACCTAAGCGTTTATGTGATACAAACAAGGTATTATTAACCATGGAAATTTTAAACTGCAAAATGTGCGTCCACGGTCGCTAAGTCTCATGGAAGGTTAACCCCAATTGGTTATGATCATATTTAGAGTAAAAATATTGTTCAAAACATGCTGAAACCAAGACATCGGGTCGAGATAATTGTGTTAGTGATGGCCCTGGAATGCCCGCGCAAAATGCCGCCGTTTTAAAAAGTATTTTCAGATATTGATCGGCATCTGATGTCATCTAAACTTAACTGGAAAACATATCAAATTGATTGTTTTACTTACCTGTTTGCTTTATTCAATTGTGTTCAGATTGATGGCAGTGTCAGCGGTCTCGATCGTACTGCAGGAACTTTTTCAGTTGACGTTACGTGTGACGTCACTGACGTGGCGATTCTGAATCAATTTCGATAAGAGATTAGAGTCCGACGAAATTAAATATTTGCCAATTCTGTGTATTTTAGTTTTGTTTTTGTTTGTTTACATTTTGAAAGCTTAACATGTCCTCTGCAAATACAAATTGAGAACTTTGATCTCTTGTGATTGATGGAACATTAAAGTTAACACCCATTTTATGGGCATTAATTTATATCATCTTGGCTTTATAAGACTTCAAACAACCATTCTTAAAAAGTGAAAATAGACTAAAATTGTTCATGACCTTATTTGATGCTGGAATGATGGAACTGGCTATAAGTCTGACTGTATGAAAACACCTAAATTAAAATATTTGAAATTTTTGGGACAATTAAGACCAGGTACATTTTGGTCCAAATATTATTCACAACATTGGCCTACATCTTGCAGCATAACACATCTGCTTGGTTTGCCTTCTGGCTACGCCAGCGCCATGGGTCTTAGTGAAATAAATTATTACACAGTAATTAGGGTTGCACAATTTTGGGAATATTTAAGTGCACTCCATGGGAATTAATGAAGGGTACTGACATTTAGGCTATGTAGAACTAAAGCAAACATTATCACTGTGATTTAAAAATTTTACGATAATAATTTAGAAAGAGAAAGACCTTTATTGCCAGGTATGTTTACACATACGATGAATATGTTTTGGTGACAGAAGCTTCCACACTACAAAGAGAATGACAGTGACAAGACACAGATAATAAAAAGAATAAAAATAAGTAAATAGGAAATTACAATATGTATAAAAATATTTAAAGCATAAAAATATATATTTATATATATATATATATTGACTGAGGGAAGAAACTGTTCCTGTGCTGGTTGTTCTGGTGCTCAGAGCTCTGTAGCGTCGACCAGACGGCAGCAGTTCAAAGAGGGAGTGTGCTGGATGTGAGGGGTGCAGAGTGATTTTGCCAGCCCTTTGCTCACTCTGGATGAGTACAGTTCTAGGAGAGTGGGGCAGTGATTCACTCAGCAGTCCAGACTACCCTCTGTAGTCTCCTAAGGTCAGAGAGCAGTGGGAGAGCACACATATGGGTGCTGGATGATAATTACTAGAAGTTTATATTGCATATCCACAGACATCCATGAGGGCCCCTAGTGAGACGTTCAGATATGGAACCATTTTGTGCATCCATAAGATGTCTAAAGAGGGTCCCGTCAGGCGTTCAGATATTGAACTGGTTTTGCACGTCCGGAAGACCTCCAAGATGGGTCCCTAGTGAGACGTTCAGATATTGAACCAGTTTCGCATGTCCACAGATGTACAAAAGGGGTCCCTGTCAGACGTTCAGATATTGAACCAGTTTTGCACGTCCAGAAGACGTCCAAGAGGGTCCCCGTCAGATGTTCAGATATTGAACCAGTTTTGCACGTCCAGAAGACGTCCAATAGGGTCCCCGTCAGACGTTCAGATATTGAACCAGTTTTGCACGTCCAGAAGACGTCCAAGAGGGTCCCTACTGAGACGTTCAGATATTGAACCAGTTTCGCATGTCCACAGATGTACAAAAGGGGTCCCTGTCAGACGTTCAGATATTGAACCAGTTTTGCACGTCCAGAAGACATCCAAGAGGGTCCCCGTCAGACGTTCAGATATTGAACCAGTTTTGCATGTCCAGAAGACGTCCAAGAGGGTCCCTACTGAGACGTTCAGATATTGAACCAGTTTTGCATGTCCAGAAGACATCCAAGATATTTTGCATGTCAAATTGATTTGAACTGATGGACGTTATACAGACATGATCTGAACGTCTCTCTGACGTCACATGTTTGCTGGGTTATATCTACATGGAGGTACTGAATAGGTACACTACAATTACAAAAAAGTTACACTGTAAATTCTGTTTACTTAAACAGTACGTTGTGCGTTGTAATCTACAGCGTTACCGAGGATTTTAAGGCTGATTTTAAGCATGATTTACACCCCCAAATCATCAGTGGGTGTGGCCCAATTTGTGGCTTGTCGCAAGCAATTTTTGGTCCAAAAAAATCTTCTATTGTGTGGTGTCATTATGATTATTGAACTGTTCTCGATTGAGGCGGAGCATCCCAAACTCAAATTTCTTGATCAGCTGCCTCTGACGTGATAGCCAATGAGAGCGTCACTTAGCGGATGTTGCGTACTTCTATAGCTGAAACTCGGCAGCTACAAACATGCCATGAAAGCAGAATACATCACCCATATTCTTTTTTATACTTTGTTTTTCACTGTGAAACAGAACATGCAATCTAGAGAGCCAGCTGACAACGTAGATTGTCTTCCATTTGTTTTACTTCTCTAGTCACGTTTGATCTCGTGAGTCTCTGTGAGATCTCGTGTCACTGTGAAATCGTTCCTACAGTCGACAAGTATGTGGTCTAGCGGTCTTCTCGAATCATCTAGTGTGCGCGTTCAGAGGATTATAAGGCTAAAAATCAGTTGAAACTGTCTTCATGTTGTAACAGCCCATAGCGCTGATACTATGGTTTATTTAGGGTGCAGTTCTACTACAGCCCTCTAGGGGCTCTAACCCACTCCCCTCCTCTATATTAAGCCCAGGTGTAGTAGTAGAGTGAGAGGCATTGTTTGGTTAGGAGGAAGCATGGCTTCTCGTGCTACCTTCAATGTTTAGAGTCCCGATTGAGAAACGTTGATGTTTTAAGCTCAATCAATGTAAGTGTTTATCTTTTTAGTTTATTTGTGTTATTTTGCTTGTGTTTGTTCATTTGGTCATTCTCTTTGATGAATATGGTTGTTGGCACGCTGGTTCTCAGTTTGTGTTTGCGTTCTAGAGGGACTCTTTTGTACCGGTGTTTTTTTCTTGCCACTGATGGTCGCGCAGTCTGTACCTGGGAGATATTCCTAGGATGGGATTCCTGTTGCTGTCGTGGTCAGTTTGGAGTTCCTCACTCTGGGACTAGGGTGGTTTTGGGAGTACATGGTGGAGATTGTTGGATGCACATTGAACTTAGTCGTCATTATCAGAATCATCATCATCTTCTTCGATATCATCATCTACCATGTCTTCAATGATAACTACAATGATATACTACAGACATTCAGTGACATTCATGTTCATCATTGGACTATGCTACAGGTTTAATTTCCAACCAGAGTTACCACTCCTGTTTGTATGCTTGCAAACCCACATACTTGCATATCACAAAGTTACTGAGACTGCTGTTTTCCTTGTTGTTTTTGCTGTGATTGGTTTATGCCAACTTACTCTTGATTTAAGGTACTCATATAAAGAAAGGTTGGTGGGCCCCTCTCTCAAAATATATTGTAGTGGCTCTTTCTTTAAAAGAGAAGGGGAGTGGTTACAATGTCTGTGGTCTCCCATGATTTTAAAATCAGTTAAGAATTGAAAATTGTGTTGTGCTACCCCTACTCCTGGATTGCTTCTGCTATTCTATGTGGATTTATTATTAAGATGGAAACATGTGGAAAATAGGGAACAATCGAAGCGCAGACGAGGGACAACTTTTAAACTGTCTGGAGTGTGTTAGTTTAAAACTGGACCAGTGAATGTGGTGAGCGCGAACTGGAAACAGCTGGAATGACGCTTGAGACGAGTCTATCGGTGTTTGCGGCGCTCATGGCAGGAATATGTGTCGAAAATACAAGAAAACTAATCGAAGCGAAGAGGAGAGAGATTTTTTTGAAACTGACTGGAATGTGTTCTTTTAAAATTGGAGGTTTTTGTCCGAGTATGTTCTCACAACATTGAGTGCCGATTGAAACCAGGAACTGTGAACTAGTCAAAATGGTGCTTGAGGACGTGGATCAAAACGGTAAAATCAAAGACTGTAAAATCCTGTCAGTTCGCTAGAGTTCTTGACTTTTAGTGTTTATTGACGTGATGGTTTGGCCATAATAGTTTAACTTCGTCAGTGGGTTAAAAACATGAACAAATTGAACAAAATCTTGCCTCAGATGACACATGATGTAAACGCCGTGACTGTGTACGCTGGCCTCGACGTCAGTAGGTCACGGCGTTTACATCATGTACACCAAAGTGTCCGTCATCAAATGAGCATTAATTTGGTAGGAGACACGATATAGGTGGGGTTACATTAACTAATGCTTCACTCATAAAGCATGCATCCAACAAAATACAATGCAAGAGACACCATACAAGACAGTTAAATTCATACACACAATGTCCTGGGATGCATGTTCATTCGTAGAAAGGTTTGTCTATAAATGAAAAGGAGGAAAGTTCTGTTTTTATGGGCATTGAGTGGGTTTCAGAAGGGTCTGTTCTTACTGCACTTCGCATCTCACATACTTTTGAGCAATAAAACAGTCTTATCAGATGGTTTCCCTGGTAACTGAGCCCTTTAGGGTGCTCTTTCAGGAGAAGGGTCCATAGACCCTCACAGTTTGTTTGTGGAATGAGATGGTTTCCTGGATTATTCATTAAGTATAATGACTAAATGTGTGTCTGATTGGTCCAAATGCTACAATGGCCAAATTAAACCCTCTTTTTTTTTTTTTTGCTATAAAAACATCACCGTATACATCCACTGAAATATAAATGTTGTCTCGTGTATTTTTTTTTTCTGTGAACAGCTGGAAAGAGGTAAGCTTGTTTTAAGCTGCATTGAACCTTGATGGTATATCATGCAAAGTTATTTGGTGATAGTTGTCTTGGGAAGTTGCTGGTGTGACTCAGCTGAGATCGACAAATAAGCTTTCATAAGGTAAGTAGACTCGTGAATTATAAATCATAACTGAAACTCATCAACTCATTTCACTAGATGTCCAGTTTTGTTGTTCAGTAATCTCCATGTTCTCTTTTAATAATAGAATGGTTAAAAACACCTAGGCCTATAATAAAGTGTCAGTATACAATTATAAAAATAATTGTCTGTAACACTTTAGAATAGGGAACACTTATTCACTATTAACTACTACTTTTCCCTCAATAAGTTCCTTATTTGCTGCTTATTAATAGTTTTTAAATTTAGGTATTGGGTAGGATTAGGGATGTAGAATAAGGTTGTCACGAATCCGGTCTATGAATTTAGCCCTATTCGGACGGGACTAGTTTTACAGGGGGTCGTTAGAGAAATGTGTGTTTCACAGACGTACTTGGTGATTTTAATCCCGTCCGAATCTGCCATGTCTGTGTTTTTCTCACACAACCTCTGTAATAATTCCAGAGCAAATTACCTACTGTTTTTCAGCGAACTCAGTGATCCTCTGAGAAAACTAATCCCGTCCGAATGCGATGTCTGTGATTGCCGGTGAGATTTGTTTTCACAACGCGTTTCCTTGTGTGTTTTGGCCAACGTGAATTACCGTAGACGCTCTTACCGCGCTCATGTTTGATATATTTGCCTCCCGGCAAGGAAAAAATAAGTAAATAAATTAAAAACAATAATAAAATAAAGAGTCAGATCACGTAAACCATTCAGACTGGCTATTGTAATATCTGTGTCAGGTAAAATTACTCTCGTTCATTTCTGCACTCAATTAGGCCTACATAATGTTTTAATTACATATGCACCTTTATGAAAATTAAACACGGGTTTACTACAAATAAAATAACTAAAGTAAAACTAAAGCAACCACACATTAACATGGTTTTGCTATACTTCACCATGGTATTTGTAGTAAAACTGTTATACTAATGGTAATCAATCCGAATGACACGCAATGCACGCATACAGAGCGCGTGACCTCTGAAACGCCCAGATGTACAAAACAGCCCCTCCCACCTCTGAAACAAACACAGAGATGTTAGTCCCGTCCGAATTGGTACATGAAAATCGCAGACGTCAGGTGATAAGAATCGAAACTCAAACGTAGTTTAGAAAACTAGTCCCGTCCGAATAGGGCTTTTCACTCACCACCAGAGGTCACTCGCTCACCACATTGACTCTTGCACTACACTAACTGTTGCACGCCACCTCCGACTACAGTTCCCATCATCCATTGCACTGACAACATACACACAAGCTGATTGCACTGATCACACACAGTTGATTCCCATTTGCACGCCTTACTTAAGCCTTGGACTTTCTCTCCCTCACTGCCGAGTATTGTATAGTGTTTATCATCCTCCCTGCGATAGCTACTCTACGGAGCCCACTTAGTTGTCATAGTGTTTTCTAGTGTTTTGATTCTTGCCTGTGTTTCCTGGTTTAACCCTTTGCCTTGCCGTTCGGACTCTGTTTGCACCTCTCTTCGACTACTGCTCGTCTACCTGGATTATCTCTCTGCCTTGCCCTGTTGGATATTGTTCGCCAATTGTCGACCCACACTAGTCCTAGGATTACTCTGTGTCTTGCCCGTGCCATATCCGTTTGCTGTTGTTTGACTCTGCCTGTGATCTGTTTATAAATAAAAGCTTGCACTTGGATCCGCTTGCCTCACGTCTCGTTCGCCCCGTTACAGAGGTCATGTAGAATAAGGCATTAATATGTGCTTAATTACTACTAAAAAAATGGCTAATATTCTAGTAATATGCATGCTAATAAGCAACTAATTAAGAGTCCCTAAAATAAGGTGTTACCGAATCGTCTTTCTAAATCACTCCCAAACATAAGATTATTGATTAGGCCACAACACATATTAGAATAGGTACCCCTTAGTTTCAAAATACTTGCATTATAAATGATTTGTAATTTTACAGGTTGTTACCCCTTTATTCCCCAAATGTCGCCATATTATTCCCCTATACCTACATGGAGGTACACTATAATTACAAAAAAGTTACGCTGTAACTTCAATTTACTTATGCAGTTCTTTGCAGGTTGCATGTCTGGTTGTTACCTTCTTATTACCCAAATGTAACACATTGTTCCCTTATACCTACCCATACTGTCACAAACTCAGCCTCTGTGGCTCCCTCCGATCGCCACCAGAGGGAACCATCACCTGAGTATTAACGTCACGAACTCCATTTCCCATATACCCCGTACCTGTGGCTGATTAGGGGCACAGGTGTCTCATCACCTCACCTTTATAAGCTGTTCTCCCTATCACCTCATTGCGAAGTCTTGTCTTGCCATGCAAACATTTTCGAGCGTTTACCCTGTGTATGATTCCCCTTGTATGACCTGGACTAGTTATTGGACTCTGATTCTTTGCTGCCTGCCGACTCTGATTCAACCTGCTTTGTTACTTGATTCTCCTGAGTGTTTTCCGCCAGCCCTGATCCTTAGCCTGAACTCTGACTTTGATTCTGCCCTGTCTACGTTGTGTTTGAAGCCCGTGATTGAACTTTGCCTGTTTGACTTGCATTCTGTATTAATAAAGCTGCACATGGATCTTAACGCCACTGACTCCTCGTTACACATACATTCTTTATAGGTACACTATAATTACAGAAACGTACACTGTAAATTCAGTATACTTACGTAGTTCTTTGTGGGTTGTAATCTAATGCGTTCCCAAATCTTCTAGTGTATGGCCAGCTTTAGCAAAACAACATCAGCTCAGGGTAACAAATCATCAATAATTGGCCAAAGAACTCAGGAAATACAGGGCCTAAATAATCAGGTGGGAACTAATCAATTAACTTGACAAACTGAAAACTAGGTCAAATGAAATGATGGAACAGACCAGACAAGTGACAGGTTACCACTGTGCTGAAGAGTAGAGCCTGTGTTTAAGTCAAGGATAAGCAGATAAACGTTGCTGTTATTCTGAATATTGCTTTATTTAAAGACAGTAACTGTTGAGTTGCTGATGCAGTGATCTCTTCACTAGTTCTAAGAGATCTGAGGTAAAATGATCTTTCTAGTTTTAATGGTTTTGCTTAATTGAGTTCATTTTCAGAGATTTTCTTTTTTTAGTAGACTTAAATGTAAAAAGTTCATGGTACTAATATGTTGACATTATAAATATAAGTTTATAAACATAAATGTTTAAGGCAGTCAGTTTCTGCAAATGAAATGAAGAAATACATTTTGTGCGTAAACATTCTGTAAAGTAGGTAAGGTATTGTAAAATTAACTGTACTATAGGCAAATGTGTCTGTATTAGAGATGCGCGGATGAGCTCAAACGTCACCCGAATCCGCTGCTTCAAATAAATTATCCGCCCGCCACCCACCCGCACCTATATTTTTCTCTGATATAAATAACCGACCCGACCCGCACCCGATCGTCACTTTACAATGATTCTAATTAGACTAATTCTTATTTTTGCATGATGATATGATGAATGGATGGTTCATTTTTAACAGCAGATTCAGTGATGTGAGAGCTGATCTGCGCACCACGTATTACGGCTCCGACGCGGCCACCGGAGCCGATCACGGTCGCTCTAGTCAAGTCAATGCTTGTGTTTATACCCATAGACAGTGGCGCCTGCAGGTGTACGGCTGTACGCACTGTGCGTACCATGAGCTCTCATGCTGACCTGAGATTTTCCCCGCAAACATTTCAGCAGTAAATTAGGCCCGTGTATGGGAATACAACGAATTCATGACAATGTTTTACATTCAAGCTACCCTTAAAATTTATAGTTAAAAGTTCTTTAAAATCATCTGGAATGCAATAAAGTAATTTTAAAAGCTGTTTTTAAAGCATTTGCTGCATGGATTAAAAAATAGGCTAATAAATAATTCATAATCAGACAAAATTGGTTGCAGAAAATCCTTTAATTTTTAAGGAATTCAGAGCAGAGCAACATAAAAATCTGAAAAAATATAATCGGGCCTGTTTTAGGCATTTCCTTATTTTTATATTTTAGATGGTGATGAAAAATGACTTGCCATCTCCTCATTGGACGTGCCTTTAGAAAGAAATGCATCTTTACGGATTACATAATGAAAGAGTTTTTGTTTTCGATTTGAATTATTTCGTTTTAAAGTAGTAATTTAAAGCTTTCTATAGATATATTTATCATATTTGTGACTCAATTCGTTGAGTTTCGGTTCATCATTGTGAAGCGCTCCTATTCAAGACAAGACGGCAAGCGCATCCTCTGTTTTCCTATTTATTTATTATCGTTTTGTTGATATTGTGAATGCACAAATAAAAGTAGACCCTTTACAGTTCCGAATGATGTATTACTCTTACCTTTTATGAACAAAAATTACAGTGTATTTTAAGTTGTTTCCACTATCAAGAAAAAATGCAAGTGACCGCTCTGGCGCCTCCATGTCCTGCAAAGTGCGCTTCAGCTTCTACTCTTCACACAAACGATTAGATATGCATCTAGCACACATTTATATAGTTCAAACATTTAAACTAACATTGTGATATGCTTGAACTGTTTATATCTATAGATTTTATTTTAGGCAAGTCGTGATGATTTGAGAAGGCTAAATTGATCAAACATAGGCTATGATCAGCTCACTGTCTGCCGCTGGCCACTTGGTCGTTACTTAAAAAAAAAAAAAAAAAAAAAAAAAACGTACATTTAACGAACAAAAAGTGCTCCAAACGTTTTTATAAATTAACTTTATAAAAAATGAAATATAATCAATCACTTTACCATTACATACATACGGAACAAAATGTCGTCGGAGCCGTAACAGGCTAATACAATGATAATAGGTTGCTTTTAAATTTAATTAAAAAACAAAAGTTCTTCTTTGGCCAGATTATAGTCTACACTTTCTTAATAGCATAAACACATGCTTTACTCCATTCAAACTTTATCTGGAATGCCACTGTATCTGTCACTGCAACTTCCCGAACAGGCGAACACATACAAAAATGAAATCGGCGTGTCTGTCTGCCTGATGAAAAAATGAATTTAAAACTCATTCATATTTTAGAGAATATTTGCATCACTAATGACTTATCTCATCCACCCGCGACCCACCCGCAATTAATTAGAATGTATTTTTTTATTACATGATCCACCCGACCCGTGGATACAACCGCCATCCGTGCATCACTAGTCTGTATTTTACCAGATTAATCCAAAGGACAATTTCTAATACACAGACTGTAATTCTAAATTCAGTGAAATAAATAAACAAACAAACAAACAGTGTATTGTGTGTGAAGCTGCTGTCAGTTAAGTACTGCAAATTTACACTGAAAAGTTTTACAGTGTATTTTTACATGTAGATGGGTGATTTACCTCTGGACTGGATTCCAGTAACAATGCAGTTATTTCTCTAGATCAAAGATGCTTTTCTTACGATAGCGGACAAAGTGATAATTGAACACTAAGGCTAAGCAATAAGATAAATGTAATACAAGTTGTTTTACACATGCCATGGTTTATTATATGCATACCGACTGAAATGAAAGAATAACATTCCTACATATTCTAATTGAGAAGAACTGAAATACATAAATATTAAATACTTGTGCACTGCATGATTACTGATACAATATTCCACTACTGAAGCCATTTAAGCTTAAATAATTCCATCCAAACTTGTACATTCATGTACAGTACATGATTTTGTTGATGCTCTTTCAGTTTATGATGTTCAATAAGTTTTGAGCTTCAAAAAAACCATCATGGATGGATGCAAATATATCCCCAAAATATTAATTAGTAGTACATTACAGTGTATAAAATGACTTTCTGGTTGGTGTCATAGCAGACACTTATGTCTTTCTGAGATGTGGAGAGGTTGATATTTGTGACAGAAATGTCATGCAGTTACTCATTCTTTTTGTGGGTCATTTTGATCATGGTCTCGGGTGAGCGGTACAGAAAGATGAGCTTCTCAAACAGTTGCTCCTCCATCTCCATCTCCCCCGTCTCTCGCACAATAAAGATATCATTGCACAGTTTTAGTACACGGTCCACGCATGGCAGCTCCTCATACATGATGGATCGAGATATGCCTGTGAAGAACTCCCGCACAAACTTCCCAATGACCAGCACCACAGACATGTACAGACCCACAATGCTGCAATGTCAATAGAGAAAACAAAAAAAGGAGAGATTTCATATTTAAAATCATCATAGCGCTGTCATTTGATAAAATAAATAAATAAATAAAAACTAATTAATCACACTTTTTCTGAAATTAATCATGATTAACCCACCTAACATTAAAGTTTTTAAATATACTTTTATATTGCAATAATTAACATTAAATCTTCAAATGAATGTAGAAACAACATAAAGACAGTATATATTTGTTTAATGGCATCTTCTTATGACTGAAGGCGAGTATTAGTGATACCAATAGAGGTCCCTAGAAAACTGTTATTTTTCCCTAATATTTAGCCACTGACTATAGCCATTCGACATTACAGTATAACTGAGATCTGTCAATTTTAACATTTATTAGACTTAAAAATTTCTAATTTAAGTGAACTTAAAACAATCTTCACCTAAACCAATTATAATAAATGGCATATTTTCCTGTGCTCTTTAGCAAAGAAATATACAGAAATTGAATAAAGTTATCAAACACTAAATTCTAAATTAAATATAGATGAATCCTTAAAGCTACAAAAGTTATTGATTTTCCTCTCTTTCTTTTTTTTTTTTTTTTGATTAACAGACATCACAGCAGCTAGGTTATTAGGTTACTTTAAGAGTTGCCGCTGCTGAATGTGACGCGGATCTGACACTCATGCTCAATTTAATTTGCCCTTTAATATGAAATGATACAGGCTGTAGCGTGAGCCGCCATATTTGTGCATGCAGTTGAAGAGCATGCACTATGAGGACAGTATAACAGCTGATAGGACGGAAACATTTGTTTTTACTGACATGTGGCCTGACAACATCACATCTGACCGCAGTTCAGTTGGGTGAACTACTCCTTTAATATTTACTAACCAGACATGTTTCAGGTATTGTAAAAATGAATGAAACTCACCCATATCCAGCCAGGAAGCCCACACTGGAAGGGCTGACTTTATCATTGAACACCACCATCTCAATACTCTGGCATCTGCTGACTAGAGGCCCAGGAAAACACTCTTCCACCACCCACCACTGCGGCCCCGTCTCTGCAGAGCTCCCATTTCCCCGCTGCAGTTTGATGGACAGAGGACGGAAGAACTGTAGGTGGAGATCTTCCAAGCTTTTGGGATGTTCTGTGAATGATTCCATTTAAAGTCATGAAAACGTCCTTTGAACTACAGGTCTGTTGTTCTAATGACATTTACCGTATTGACCCGAATATAAGACAATGTTTTTTCCTTGGAAATACATCTGAAAAAACGCGTTCGTCTTATATTCAGGGTCTAGACTTTGACATGTCAATAATGCACCCAAAACAATAGGTGGCGCCAAAAACGCATAAAACGAGTGTGCCATGAAATATGTAATGTAATGTGTGTTGTAAAGATCGCGAATGAAAACAAATGAAAAAGAAAAGCTTACAGCAGCATGATCGTGACTGTCATGTTAGCCTGATGGGACCAAACTTCCTCTGTAAGTGATTTTAAAACATAAGACAGTACCCAGATTTGAAGACTACAATAAGATTTCACGTCTACTGATAATAACATTTTGGTAGGCTACTATGAGTTGGATAGCCTAATTGTTATATAATTCAGATGGGCTACCTGTTATTTCAATGGTATATCAAAATTTTCCAATGTCATTGTTGGTACATTTTACCAGTATTTACCATACTTTCAAAACAAAAATTAGAATTGGAAAAATATGCAATATGAAAATAATTTAAGAATAAATGTGTTTTACAAAGAGAGAGAGAAAAAAAAAACAAACAAGATTTGGTTTTCAAAAAGCCTTTTTCCAACAGGTACATCTGGAAAAAGGGGGGTCATCTTATAATCAGGGTCGTCTTATATTCGGGACAATACGGTATTTACATTTATGTTTAATCATTTAATAGAAGCTTTTATCCAAACCAGCTTACAAACGAGGAATACAACAAAGTGATTCATTCTATGAAGGCTATAATGAGTAGTGGTGGAAAGAGTGCTGAGAATTTGTACTCAAGTGCAAGTACTGTTACATTGCTGAAATAATACTTGATTATAAGTAAAAGTACAGGTGTTAAAAATTTGGTTAATTAGGTAAAAGTAAAACAGTTTTTTACTCTGCATTTAAAAAAATAAATAAATAAAACCCTCAATGACAAAATACATGACTGGAAAAATAGGCCCAATCCCATTTCTACCTCTCATTCCTACACTGTTTTGCGCATTCAAGTGAAGGGGTATGGGTGTCTTGATTCTCTTCTAGTTGGAGGGGTAGGAGTAGGAGGAAGGGCCAGATAGCACTTCACACAAAGATTTTTCAGGACCACCCTTCAAACGAAGGGGTATGAGAATTATCTCAGCATACAGCCATGCGGCTACAGCGGCAACATGGCTGCCTGAGCAAATAAGAATAAATGTACATATTTGCGCATTAGATGAAGTTCCCAAACGCAGGTTCGGGAGGAGCCTAATCATCCAGTCCTGTCAATCACTGCTATGACCGCATACAGGTGCATCTCAATAAATTAGAATGTCATGGAAAAGTTCATTTACTTCAGTAATTCAACTCAAATTGTGAAACTTGTGTATTAAATAAATTCAATGCACACAGACTGAAGTAGTTTAAGTCTTTGGTTCTTTTAATTGTGATGATTTTGGCTCACCAAAAAACCCCCACCAATTCACTCAACAAATTAGAATATGGTGACATGCCAATCAGCTGATCAACTCAAAACACCTGCAAAGGTTTCCTGAGCCTTCAAAATGGTCTCTCAGTTTGGTTCACTAGGCTACAGAATCATGGGGAAGACTGCTGATCTGACAGTTGTCCAGAAGACAATCATTGACACCCTTCACAAGGAGGGTAAGCCACAAACATTCATTGCCAAAGAAGCTGGCTGTTCACAGAGCGCTGTATCCAAGCACGTTAGCAGAAAGTTGAGTGGAAGGAAAACGTGTGGAAGAAAAAGATGCACAACCAACCGAGAGAACCGTAGCCTTATGAGGATTGTCAAGCAAAATCGATTCAAGAATTGACACACAGATGTGTCAAGGAATTTGGCTACAGTTGTCGTATTCCTCTTGTTAAGCCACTCCTGAACCACAGACAACGTCAGAGGCGTCTTACCTGGGAGAAGAAGAACTGGACTGTTGCCCAGTGGTCCAAAGTCCTCCTTTCAGATGAGAGCAAGTTTTGTATTTCATTTGTAAACCAAGGTCCTAGAGTCTGAAGGAAGGGTGGAGAAGCTCATAGCCCAAGTTGCTTGAAGTCCAGTGTTAAGTTTCC
Source organism: Onychostoma macrolepis (assembly GCF_012432095.1). Taxonomy (NCBI): domain Eukaryota; kingdom Metazoa; phylum Chordata; class Actinopteri; order Cypriniformes; family Cyprinidae; genus Onychostoma; species Onychostoma macrolepis. Next base: position 22,261,823 of record NC_081163.1, on the reverse strand, counting down.
AGTCTGTGATGATTTGGGGTGCAATATCATCTGCTGGTATTGGTCCATTGTGTTTTTTTGAAAACCAAAGTCACTGCACCCGTTTACCAAGAATTTTTTTAGCACTTCATGCTTCCTTCTGCTGACCAGCTTTTTAAAGATGCTGATTTAATTTTCCAGCAGGATTTGGCACCTGCCCACACTGCCAAAAGCACCAAAAGTTGGTTAAATGACCATGGTGTTGGTGTGCTTGACTGGCCAGCAAACTCACCAGACCTGAACCCCATAGAGAATCAATGGGGTATTGTCAAAAGGAAAATGAGAAACAAGAGACCAAAAAATGAGCTGAAGGCCACTGTCAAAGAAACCTGGGCTTCCATACCACCTCAGCAGTGCCACAAACTGATCGCCTCCATGCCACACTGAATTGAGGCAGCAATTAAAGCAAAATGAGCACCTACCAAGTATTGAGTACATGTATAGTAAATGAACATACTTTCCAGAAGGCCAAAAATTCACTAAAAATGTTTTTTTTTTTGTTGGTGGGTTCTCTTACTCAGAGCTCGAGCCGAGACTCGGGTTCGAGCCTCCTTCGCGGACAGCAAGCCAAGTTTGTTTACCATTATCTGGCAGGGCTGAATGGGCAAGCGAACTCATGAATAACGATTTTAATTAATTAAAAAAAAAGTTTTATGTTACATTCCTTTGGTTCCAAAACGCAATGAATCCATTTTGATTAATTTGAGTAAAAATGTGTTTTCTTTACCAAGAAAGTGGCAAGATGAAAACCACTATTTTCTGTTTCAAACTTTCACATACCATCTTTAGGTTATAATGACATTAAAAATTCAAATCCAGATTTTGATTTTCAAAGTTTTATTATAAAAAGAGATTATTTTTTCCCCCAAAATGCAATAAATCCATGACACGTTTTTTTTTTTTTTTCTTTTCAAAATGTTATTTTTCATATTGAAACAAAGCAAGTTGATCCACATATGACAGCCTCTGAACTTGGTCAATACTAATCTTATATGCAGGGCACTGGACTAAAAATAGCCTGCATTCAACCAGTCATCGCTCCCAAAATGAATTCAACGGGTCATCTTGTTAATTCTATAAATCAATTACAACAATAAAATACATTTTCATCATAAACATCACATTAGACCACAGAAATTCCAAAATGAAATTTCCCTTACATTCAGCTTACAAAAGTGCATTCATCTTTGCCATGTTACATTAATTTAATTGACTAGTGCTATACTAGTATGCTATACTAATACAGCTATACACTGTATTAACAAAACCATTAATGGAATTAATAAAAACACTTACACTGACAAGCTACACAATATAGCATTCATAATCGAATGCGATTCATCTGAGATTATGGATGCAATATTGCGTAGCTTGTCAGTGAACTACAGCTCTGTGTATTAAATGCCGCTCCATCTGAAAGCATGTGATGGAAATTTGCTAAAAAATTTGCTCACAAAAATAGCTTTACTGACGAGATGCGCATGACAATCACATGCGATTTATCGTGCAGCGCTTTTTGTCTGTTTGTTGATCACAAAGTGGATGAGGAAAACTCGGATGCCGGGTGTATTCAAAGCGCTGCCATTACTGTCTACAGTGCGTGGAATGGTGCACTGTGATTGGTTGAGTGGATATATGTGTTCCACAGAGAAGGGAAACTGGCGTTTGTCACGGTTTGGAAAAAAAAGGAGAAAACATGACAGAATAACACAACGGATATCGCATTTTGCGTAAAATTTAAAAATGGACTTTTCAATACCGACCAGATACAATATTGATTTTGGTGCTAACTCAGTTTTTTTTTTAAATGGCGTTTATCGCGTTTTGGAACCAAACTCTTCATATTTTCAGTCATGTTATTCAAAGAAATGTTTGCAAAAAAATTGCTAAAGTTTGCTATCGTTAAACTCTTCTAAAAAAAAGTTCTAAGCAGCCACGCATGATTTTTTTTCCCTTCTTGTTTTCTCGTGATCACGACTTAATTTTCTCGTGATCTTGACATAAGTTATTTTCTTGTTATCACGACTTATTTTTCAAGAGTTGTTCTCTAAGTTACACAACTGCGCCAACAGGTGGCAGTATAGAACTACTGATGGGGAGTTGTATACTGTATAACCACTAGCCTACAGTACACGTTTGGGACAGAGGACCTTCTTCATGATATCTAAAATTTGTGCCATTCATTACTGACATTTTAATTAACTTACAAATGTTAAATGCTTGAATAAATATGATAATTTTGCTTGGAATTTTTTCTGTTATCGTCACATTATTGCTGCACGACTCATCACAGTTTCTCATTTACAACGATGTAGTCCATTTTTGTGCATCTTTCTTATTTTTAATCTTTTTTTTTTATAAATGTATATGAAATGTGATTTACATATGTGTATAATTCAGTTCAGTTATAATGTGTTAATCTTTTGTATTTTCAAAATTTCTTTGTAAACCCCACACACACACACACACACACACACACACACACACACGATCTGCATGTGAACAGGTTATTTTGTCTTCTGTCTGTCATGCTGTTGAGAGGTTTGCGATGTGTAGCTTCACTTTTCTATTGAATCTCTATCTTACTTTCACTCTCTGTTGTTTAAAGTGATAATATATAACTTAATTCCCACCATATTTCTGGTATTATCTATCAAACTAATCTAAGTAACTCGTTCATTTTTTAAAACCGCAATTAGCACGTTAGCCGGTGCAGCAGGGCAACTGGGTGACTGTGAGGCAGCCTAGTTGTGGGTCAAAACACCGCTCTTCCGTTCTGATCAAAACATCAAACAGGTTCTCCCCACTCAGTGACGCACGCACCCACTGAGAAACCTGATGAAAGTGCTCTAGTTATTGGCGATTCTATTGTATGGAACGTAAAAATAGAAACACCAGCCACCATAGTTCATTGTTTACCGGGAGCCAGAGCGCCTGACATCTTGGCAAATTTAAAAGTGCTGGCTAATGCTAAACGTAAATTCAGATTGTTATTCACGTCGGCGCTAATGATGTTCGACTTCTTCACCAGTCGGAGATCACTAAAAATAATGTTAAAGAGGTGTGTGAAATTCCAAATACGATGCCAGACACTATAATATGTTCTGGTCCCCTCCCTGCTTACCGGGATGATGAGATTCATAAAAGACTGTCGTCACTCAATGGCTGGATGTCTAAGTGGTGCCTGCAAAATAAAATAGGTTTTATAGACAATTGGACGAGTTTTTGGGGCATACCAGGGCCCGGTTGCATGAAAACCTTAAGATAAGAAATCCCTTAGTTATAAGGTTAAGGGAACCCTTAGTGAAACTTGGGTTGCAAGAAAAATCCTAAGGGTCAACTTAAAGGAAACTTAAGGCTGTCATTAAGTAATTATCTAAGTGTTCCCTTAAGGGTTGCTACAAAGTCCTTAGAAACTATTTCACCTTGATAAATTTAAGGGACTAAAACAGCTCCCTTAATTCATCTTAATCTCAGTATTTTTAAGATTTGTAAGCTCAAATGTAAGACTTAAGACATTTTTTAAGACCTGCACAAATAAAATATCATAAGAGTGTAGTAGGGAAATGACTATGGTAACATATTAAACTGTAAAATGACTGTAAAAAGCATGCCTTGCAGGTTTTCATAAAACAAAACGTTTTATATCATTTTTTTAAAGAAAATGGATGAGTTTTACCAATTATTATATTAATTTAAACAATTATTATTAATCAATTATTAGCCTACATTAATTAAATAACAATATAAATGTAATGTATGCCTAAAAAGATTTTTATAATGCACTATCTTCTTGTCAATCCACCTGTTCACATTTACAACTCTGCATGTTTGCAGCATCAAAACATGGGTTAATTTTCACATTTGGTGAAATTTCCGTCATTGGTCAGCAGGAGGCGCTTTCACTTTAGAAACAAAGCGGTTTCCTCGGTAACGACTGTACACAAAACAGCGCAGAAACGGGCAGTGCTTGTTTATTGTTCGTGTTTTAGTTGGTTAGGTTTGTATTTTATGTTCTGTTTATTGTCATAGATATACATACAGTATCTATGTTTATTGTGAGATGTAGTAACTATTGCAACCGCTGCGCCCATTGCCGTATGTTGCCTGGAACTACCGTGAAATGCTTAGTATAAACATTTAGGTGAGGGTGACAGTTAAGACGTTTGTTGCAATGCTCTTAAAGATATCCCTTACCTCAGGGAATGTTTTCCCCTCAGGGATAACCCTAAGTCAAATTACTTAAGGACTTTCATGCAACCAGGCCCAGACCTGTAGAAAAGAGATGGTCTTCATCCCTCCTGGGGTGGTGCCGCTCTTCTCTCTAGAAATATGGCACATAGTCTTAGAGTTCGTACTTGACTAACTGGGGCCCAGGTCAGGAAGCAGACAGACTGGCTAAACCGACCGTCTGCTAGCCGCTTCACGTCACAGAAGTTCCCCGAACTAGAAAATACAAAAAATGTCCAAACCAATTTAACCCATTTAATCCCACCGGTCACAATAGTGACCGTAAAAAAGTTTTTCATTTATACAGCTCTACAAACCGTACCGACTGATGTTTTAGTGCACTTCCTGCAAATATGGAAACAATAAAGGGTCTCAATTAAATATGTGCAGTTTCACATGATTAGTGCAAATTGTCACATGACCAGAGCAGTTTATTTCCTGTTTGCACCTTGAGCAGATGATGGATGCATCAAAGCTCCAAAACGAAAGGCTAGTAAAGTATGTTAACATAAAGATATGACAAAGATTTTTGGTACACACTATCTTTCGGGTGTCTAGTATTAATATATGCATTTTCATATATTCAGTTTTGTTGAGTGTGGTCATAGAGTGAGTAAACATGTTGATGGTCACAATAGTAACTGGTGGGATAACAGTGAACTTTATTTTACAATATAATCCAATGGCAGTTGCTAGTGAAAATGACAATAAAATGTTGCAATGACAAAATATTGCACTAAATTAAAAATACAAATGTTAGAAAAATGTTACAATAATGATGTTTGTCACGAATCCTGTCCATGCACTTCCGTTCAATCACCACCAGAGGTCACTCGCTGACTACATTGACTATCACAACACCCATCACACTGGACTCCATTTCCCATCATTCATTGCACTGATTGCACACAAGGCTGATTGCACTAATCACACGCACACCTGATCCTACGCGCACATTGATTACATGCCTTATTTAAACCCTGGACTTTCTTTCCCTCACTGCCGAGTATTGATCACCCAAGATGGCGGCGCGAGTACATCGCGAGGCTCTGGGTCTCTCCAGATTTTGCAATTTTGCTGTATTTTTCTTACTCATCTCGGGCCTGTTCGTGCAGAACAGTTGTGCCTTTACATCGTACACCCGTTGTGAGCTTTTGGATATCGGTTTGCGAATTTCCGACACTTTTATGGACAATCTTCGACTCCTTCCTGAGATCGCTAGGACACCCGAGGCTATGCACCCTACCCGGCCGGGCGGAAGTGCTCGCAGGCGGCGTCGAGATTGTAAACAAAGGCGGGGGAAGCGCGGAGGACTAAGAGCTAAGCTAAGGCTAACACCACACCGGCTCTCTTTACCCAGCATTTTCCTTGCCAATGTACGGTCGCTAGTGAACAAAATGGAGGAGATTCGACTCAGCATCACACACAGCAAGAAACTTTTGAACTGTAACGTCCTAATCTTCACGGAAACCTGGTTAAACAGCGGAATACCGGACACCGCTATTGAGCTAGCGGACGCCACACACCGGGCGGATAGAACATTAGATGGCTCGGTAAGACCAGAGGTGGTGGATTGTGCATTTACATTAACAAAGCTTGGTGCACAAACTCTGCTATTGTTGGGAGTCATTGTTCAGCTAACCTTGAGTTTCTCATGGTTAAATGTAGACCGCTTTATCTACCGGAGTTCACTTCCACCATTATAACTGCAGCCTATATTCCCCGGATGCTGATGCCAAGCTTGCTATGAAAGAACTTCACGCAGCCATCAGTAAACAACAGACTGATCACCCGAAGCGGCTTTTATTGTTGCAGGTGACTTTAATCACTCAAACTTAAAGTCAGTGCTACCCAAGTTTCACCAGCATGTTTCCTGTCACACCAGAGGAAACAAAACCTTAGACCATGTTTACACAAACATGGCTGGAGCTTACGTTGCGACACCCCTCCCCCACCTGGGACAGTCAGATCACCTTTCTTTGTTCCTCACCCCCAAATATGCACCCCTCATCAACCGTGTGAAGCCATCAGTGAAGACCATCAAAGTGTGGCCTGCGGGGGCAGATTCCACACTCCAGGAAAGGTTTCTACACACAGACTGGAGTATGTTTGCTTCTCAAGCCACCAGTGGCGCTCACACAGACATTGACTCTTACACCTCCTCTGTATTGGATCATATCAATATCACCATTGACAGTGTTACAACCCAGAAACAGATCACCACATATCCAAATCAGAAGCCTTGGATGAACAAGGAAGTGCGACTCCTGTTGAAGTCACGCAACACTGCCTTCAGATCAGGAGATGCACAAGCCTACAGCACATCCAGAGCAAACCTGAAGAGGGGCATCAAAAGGCCAAGCACTGCTACAAGCTAAAGATAGAGGGACACTTTTCCAACTCTGACCCTCGACGCATGTGGCAGGGCATTCAGGCCATCAGTGACTACAAACCCACCCACTCCACCCCCGCAGCCACTGATGTCAACTTCCTGAACGAGCTAAATTACTTTTATGCTCGCTTTGAAAGAGACAACAGAGAAACTGCCACCAAGCTCAATCCTCAGATGACCACCCACCAATCATACTCTCCTCCACAGATGTCTGCAAGGAACTGAGCCGGATCAGCGCGCACAAGGCTGCTGGACCAGACAACATCCCTGGTCGTGTTCTCAGGGCATGTGCGGAGCAGCTCGCTGGGGTTTTACAGACATTTTCAACCTGTCTCTTGCCCAAGCAGCCGTACCAACATGCTTTAAATGCACTTCCATTGTGCCAGTGCCAAAACACTCTAGTCCGAGGTGCCCTAATGACTACCGCCCTGTAGCACTCACACCCATCGTCATGAAGTGCTTTGAGCGGCTGGTCCTGGAACACCTAAAAGACTCTCTACCATCCACATTGGACTCACACCAGTTTGCCTATCAGAGCAATAGGAGCACAGAGGACGCAGTTTCCATGGCACTGCACTCTGTGCTCACTCACCTGGACAATAAGAACACTTATGCACGTATGCTGTTTGTTGACTTCAGCTCAGCATTCAACACTGTCATCCCAACCAAGTTAATAGCCAAACTTGGAGACCTGGGCATCAATACCTCAATGTGTAACTGGATTTTGGACTTCCTGACCAACAGACCCCAGAATGTTCGATCAGGATTCACCTGCTCCACATCCATCACACTTAACACTGGTGTACCACAGGGCTGTGTGCTAAGCCCGTTTCTCTACTCCTCTTCACCTCCGACTGCAAGCCTGTGTATGGATCTAATTCCATCGCCAAGTTTGCAGACGACACCACGGTGATTGGCCTCATCAGTAACAACGATGAGACTGCCTATAGGGAGGAGATCCAGCACCTGGCCACATGGTGCACTGAAAATAACCTGCTCCTCAACACCACCAAAACGAAGGAGCTCATCGTGGACTTCAGGAAGGAGTCAAGAGGCACACACGACACCATCCACATCAATGGAATGGCTGTTGAGCGTGTCTCCAGTTTCAAGTTCCTGGGGATCCACATCTCGGCGGACATGTTGTGGAAAACCAACACCTCCAGCCTGGTCAAGAAGGCTCACCAGCGCCTCTTCTTTCTGAGGACACTGAGGAAGAATCAGCTCTCCTCAGCTATCCTGGTGAACTTCTATCGCTGCGCAATAGAAAGCATCCTGACCAACTGTGTCACAGTATGGTATGGGAGCTGCTCTGTTGCGGAGCGCAAGGCACTGCAGCGGTGGTGAAAACTGCCCAGCGCATCACAGGGACTCCACTACCTGCCATCGAACACATCCAGAGGAAACGCTGTCTGCATCGAGCTCGCAGCATCCTTAAGGACTCCTCTCACCCAGCCCACAGACTGTTTTCTCTCCTGCCCTCCGGCAGGCGTTTCAGGTGCCTCCGGACCAGGACCAGCAGACTAAAGAACAGTTTCTTCCCCAGAGCTGTCTCTTTACTGAACTCTACCCCCCGTTGATCCACTTCCTCATATATTATTAACTCTTCTCTCCTACCTCACATCTGCCTTATTTGCACTACTGAATGTAAATATTTATCACAGTAACAACTGTTTACTTTTGTATCTTGCACTACCATACCTAAATTGGACTATACTCATTTGCACTGCCGACTGTTGTTACATTATCAATGCTTACATTAATATTTTGCACCGTATGTCTAATTGTAATACGCAATCACTTCCACTGCACTTTTACACCTTGTTTATAGTAACAGTCATCTGTATATATATTATATTGATAGTACATATCACCTGTAAATTCTGCCTATAGTAATAGCCATCTGTATATTTATTCACTATACATATTCACCTGTAAATTCTGTATATTTATTCACTATACATATTCACCTGTAAATTCTGTATATTTATTCACTATACATATTCACTTGTAATTTCTGTATATTTATTCACTATACATATTCACCTGTAAATTCTGTTTATATTAATAACCATCTTTCTATATATATTTATACATATACTCAGTACATATCCTTGTCCTGCACTTATTCAACCATTGTATATACTGCACTTGCTACTATTGCACTTCTGGTTAGACCTAAACTGCATTTCGTTGCCCTGTACCTGTACTTGTGTAATGACAATAAAGTTGAATCTAATCTAATCTAATCTATTGTATGCATTTATCGCTGCCCTACAGAGCCCTGTTAGTTTTCCTAGTCTTGTCTCGTCTTGCCTGTTTCGGATTGTGTTTTCCCCTGCCTGGACTATTGCTTACGTTTTGGATTACCTCGCTTGTCTAGCCCCTTTGGATACTGTTTGCTGTCGTCTGACCCACGCCCGTTTTAGATTACTCTTTGCATTCCCTATGATATACCTGTCTGCCATTGTTCGACCCTGCCTGTTATGACCACGTCACTTGTCAATAAAAGCTTGCATATGGATCCGCACGTCTCACGTCTCGTCAGCCCCGTAACAGAATACTCGGCCACACAAGGATCCAGCGGCTTTTCATGTGTATATTGGCCAGGTATGGACACTGCAAGACTGTTATTAACCCTTGAGCAGGGAGTGCGATCGCTCGAGGATTATATACAAGAGTATTTAGATCTAGCCTATTTTTCTGATCTACCGGACTGTGTACTCATAGACTTCTTTTGCGAGGGCATTAACCAGCCGCTCAAATTGCGACTAATTCATGAGGGTCCCCGTTTGTCTTTAAGTGATTTTATGGACTTTGCTTTACTGTCTGTTGGCTCTTTGTTTACTGTGGGTGTCGCGAAAGAGGAACGCGATGCTGCACTCATTCGTGACATGACGGCTGCACTAGATCACGCCCACAAAATGGCGGACACAACAGCGCCCCGTTGTGTCACAGCAGAGTCCAGTCCAGTCACAGCTGATCTTCACGAGCTGAGTAAAGTCACAGTTGATCATCGTGAACCCAGTCAAGTCACCATTGATCTCCACGAATCAAGCCAAGTCACAGCTGATCTTCGTGAGTCACAGCACGTCACAGCTGTCCGTCCAGAGTCACAGCACGTCACAGCTGTCCGTCCAGAGTCACAGCACGTCACAGCTGTCCGTCCAGAGTCACAGCCCGTCACAGCTGTCCGTCCAGATATTCAAGGTCAGTTCCTCGTAATCCTAGTCTGGTATCTAGTGTGAGGGATGGACCGCTGGTGTCTGCTCGCACAGCTGGTATCCCCAAACTCACTCACTCTAGCCTTTCTGTCCCTGAACAGAGTCCCCTGTCTGCAGCGCTTCCCATGTTGGGGATCACTTTGTTGCGTTTGGGCTGCATACACAATCACAGAACTGCTCGAGGTAGCCACGTCCACTATGACCTCTCCAGAGATGGTGGCTGAGGCTGCGGAACCTCCTGAGGTAGTGGTGCTTGCTTCAGCTCCCTGCGAGGTGGTGGCGCGCAACAATACACTTACAGTCTGTCATGTAGCGGTTGGAGGAGCCGTGGCTGAGCTCTCCCTGTTTCCTGACAGGTGGCAGCATCTGCTGCAGAACCTCCAGTGGTGTCAGTGGTATCAGCCTATGAATCCTTGTCCTGCCCTGTCACGGCCATGAAGGCTGTCTACGAACTTTTGCCCTGTCCTTTCATGGCTAAGGAGGCCGACACTGAACTTTTGCCCTGTCATGTCACGGCTAAGGAGGCCGACACTGAACTATGGGGCGCTATGTCACGAATCCTGTCCATGCACTTCCGTTCACTCACCACCAGAGGTCACTCGCTCACTACATTGACTATCACAACACCCATCACACTGGACTCCATTTCCCATCATTCATTGCACTGATTGCACACATCACACGCACACCTGATCCTACGCACACACTTATTACATGCCTTATTTAAACCCTGGACTTTCTTTCCCTCACTGCCGAGTATTGTATGCATTTATCGCTGCCCTACAGAGCCCTGTTAGTTTTCCTAGTCTTGCCTCGTCTTGCCTGTTTCGGATTGTGTTTTCCCCTGCCTGGACTATTGCTTACTGCTCTTTGCATTGCCTATGATATACCTGTCTGCCATTGTTCGACCCTGCCTTTTATGACCACGTCTCTTGTCAATAAAAGCTTGCATATGGATCCGCACGTCTCACGTCTCATCAGCCCCATAACAATGTTGTAATACTCATAGCATTGATTTAAAAATTTGATGATGGTTGAATTTTTTTGTTTTTTTATCTCAGTGTTCCTATCAGTGTTGCATAAGTTTTTTTTTTTTTTTTTTTTTAAATGCATAATAGTAACCCTAGAATGTGATCAAACAGTTTAAAATAGCTGAGCTAAGATATATAAAAAAATTTGATGACTGCAGAAATATGTGATTTCAGTACTCTCCATATCCCTCCGGTCACTATTGTGACCGAACATAAAACACAATTTTTCACACACTTTTCCCAAAAAAAATTTCAAAAAATAATTATTGATTATTTCAAAGGGTTACTAATGACACATCATTCGGATATTTTCATGTCTGGGAAAAATTTGGGATTTAATGGGTTAAGAGTAACAATTTGATTGACGTTCAACAAATAAAAAATGTATATAATACAGAGAAAAAAAATATAAAGCATGGCTTAATGAATATCAGGTCCCTTTCTATGAAAGCTCTTTTTGTAAATGATATGATCACTGATCATAACCTAGATGTGCTCTGTTTGACAGAAACCTGGCTAAAACCAGATGAATACATTATTTTAAACGAGTCTACCCCCCAAGATTGCTGTTATAAAAATGAACCGCGTCCAAAAGGCAAAGGGGGAGGTGTTGCTACAATTTATAGCAATATTCTCAGTATTTCTCAGAGGGCAGGCTTTAAGTATAACTCCTTTGAAGTAATGGTGCTTCATATAACATTATCTAGAGAAACAAGTGTTAATGATAAATCCCCTGTGATGTTTCTACTGGCTACTGTATACAGGCCACCAGGGCACCATACTGACTTTATTAAAGAATTTGCTGATTTTCTATCAGAGTTAAAGTCTTAATCGTTGGTGATTTTAATATCCACGTTGATAATGAAAAAGATGCATTAGGATCAGCATTCATAGACATTCTGAACTCTATTGGGGTTAGACAACACATGTCAGGACCTACTCATTGTCGAAATCATACTCTAGTTTTAATATTGTCATATGGAACTGATGTTAATGATATTGAAATTTTGCAGCAAAGTGATGATATCTCAGATCATTATCTAGTCTTGTGTAAACTCCATATAGCTAAAACTGTAAATTCTACTCCTTGCTACAAGTATGGTAGAACCATCACTTCTACCACAAAAGACTGCTTTGTAAATAATAGGGGTGGCACAGTTCACAAAACCCACAGTTCGGTTCGTATCATGGTTTTAGGGTCACGGTTTTCGGTTCTGTACGGTTCTTGTTGTTATTTTTTTGTTTAATCTTTAACACTCCAGAAATTTCCTTCAGCATATGATATATAGCTTATTAGCTTAATTATCCACAATTTAGGATACAGTATTAACATTTTTGTAATGTAATCATGCACTCACTGAATTTGACTTGACGTTAAGCACATTATTGGGACCATCTCTGAGTAAAAGCTAGGTGAGATTTTGATACAGCAAGAGAGAAGACATTGATGACATGCTTTTTGTTTATTTGGCAAAAAAAGGAGAATGTGTATTGTTATCTCACAGGAACTTGTGCCTTTTTAGCACACAAAGATTGAAATTAACTTGCATTTATCAAACTGCCAACTTCAGTGTAGCTCTTACAAAAAAAAATATTTTAAAAGAAAAAGAGAGGAACTCTCACAAGCTCTGTCTTTTAAACAAGTCAAAATACTTTAAACATAAATATATAATATAATGTAATAACATAATATAATGAGGCTATAACAATAGCAAAGGCCATAATCATAAAGTCAAGCATAAGTTTAACCATCTTAACACAAAAACAGTATAAACAATGCTTCTATACCCTGAGAGTGAGGATACATTTCTTTCACTTGAAATTAAAGTGCAGTATTTAGAAACTAGACATTAAAGTGCCACTGTATATATTTAAATATTAAAAACAAAAATGCTGGCTATAAAATGTTACATAAAAAACCACTCCTCTGTTCACTTAATTTTCATATTCTTCTGCAAGAATATCAGTTTGTCCACATTTTCTGCCAAGAGGCGAGACCTACTTGCAGTGACTATGTCCCCAGAAAGAAATGTTGAGAAAACACGTTCACTTGGCACAGATGTACCTTGGACAGCGAGGTTACGTTGGGCTAACTTAGCAATGTGAGGAAACTTATGCTCATTGCTCTTCCACCATGCGAGTGGGTCTTCATCCACAGAGATGCAGCCTGTGGCCTTGTATGAGGTGACCTCTTCATGAATGATGTCTGACAAAGGCTTTGTTCTTCTTTCCTCTGTTTTAAAAAAATCCGCAAATACCATTTCCATGGCAGATTTTTTCTGGGGAGGAGAGGTCTCTGATGACCCTGGCTCCGCTCCTGAGGATGAACTGTCCGCTTGGGCTTCACTGCTTTGACCCTAATGAGTATATGACAAAATAGACATTTTGGAAATGTTAATAACAACAAATAGCTCTCATGGCAGCAAAAAGTTATTTTCTACTGAGCAGTGGGGAATATAAAAATATTACAAAGGCACAAATAGATTTAAATATGCTTGGCTTAGTCAAAAAAATAAAATAAAAAAAATAAAACTGCAATTATCATTAGGATAAAAAACTAAAAATTATAAAATTATTAAATAAATCAAATTTAAATTAGATACAAAAAACAAACACAATACCTGCTTTTCAATGTCCACAATGTTCGTGGTTAGATCATGGTAGATTTTCTGAACACAGGCTTCTTCCAGGTAAGGCAGGGACTTGAATCTTGGATCAAGTGCTGTGGCTCTGTGCAGATAATCCTGAACACCAGGGTCATTGTATCTGCCTTTAAGGTCTTTAGTGATGGCTGCCTTAGCTTCTTTGATGGTGGTACTGTCCTCTGCACTTGATGTCATGGATTTCAGTATCATCTTCTGCAGTGGGATAATCATTGAAACTGAGGGGGATGTTTCTGTGCTCATGAGGGTGATTACATTCTTCAGAGGTTTGAGAATATTAATGAGACCCTCTGCCAGTTTTGTCTCACTTTCAGTTAACAATGCAATGTCCTTGACTTTCTTCTTCATATCCTTGTCCATCACGGCAGAGTAGATGGCAGCCTGTTGCTCCACCTAACGTTCTAACATGTCATATGTGGAGTTCCAACGAGTTGTTACATCTTGAATTAGTTTGTGAACAGGCAATTCCAGCATATCCTGCTTGGTTTTCAGGGCATGGGCAGCTGTTGTGCTTCGGTGAAAGAAGCTAACCACCTTCCTAACCTTCCCCAAGAGTCGGGATACTTGGTTTAGTGAGATTGCACTCTTGGCTGCAAGGTTAACTGTGTGTGCGAAGCACCCGATCTGTGGCCCAATCCCGCTGCTAAATCGATAGCATTCACTATATTTTTAGCATTATCTGTAGTAACAGGAATTATGCTATTTACACTATCCAGTTTCCATTCCTCCACCGCGTCTGTCAGCATTTCAGAGAGATGCTCACTGGTATGACTTTCATAAATGGGGCGTGTTTGCAAAACGCAGCTTCTCATTTCCCACTCCGAAGTAATATAGTGAGCGGTCACCGTGAGGAAACTTTCAGTGGCCCTGGAGGTCCATCCATCTGTAGTGAGAGCTACGTGGGCTGTGTCGGACAATTCTTTTTCAATTTCTCCTCGTGTCTCGTCATACAGTTTTGGAATTACAGTGGTGCCGAAGTGTCGGCGAGAGGGAATATTATACCGCGGCTCGAGTACATTCATCAGCTGACGAAATCCTTCACACTCAATCACGCTGCACGGTTGCATATCTTTTGCTATAAACATCCCCAATGCTTTAGTTATGGCTATTGCCCTGTCCGACTTATCACTGAGAGGTTGCTTAAATGCTGCGGACAGTAGAAGTTGTTTCCTAACCGGCTCTCTCCTGTTTGTGCTTATCGACACATTGGCGTGATGTCTTCTCAAATGAACTGTCATATTAGAAATGTTTCCATTAGCATATTGAATGCATTTTGCACAATGCTTGCACACAGTCGCAGTTCTATCTACTGTTTTATTTCCGTTGTCATCGTAAGTAACATGAAATCCAAAATGTTCCCACACACCGGATTTGAACGACGCGGGCACATTGTAGAAGATTTTTATTGATATTAATCAGAATTATTTAAACTTAATCAAGGTGAACTTTGCCTAAAATGTATCTATTGAATCTACCAATATGTTATGAAGGCCTTTTTGGTCAAAATGCGTACGTGGCAAAGCACATCTGGAAGAAATGAGAAGGGGGTTTTTCTCCCCTTTACCATAACAACATAAGGATGGTCTTCTCTCCCATGGGACAGATAGAGTTGCATACACGGGCAAAATATAGAATGGTGTAATGTATAGAAATATCCCCTCCCCTTGTTAATTTTTTAGTATATATACGAGAGACGACAAGTCTTCGGGAGAACTCCTTTGCCAACGAGTTTTCGGTTTTATTCTATTAAAAATAAAACCTACTCTGGAATCAAACTCTGGCACTGCGTCTTGTTCTTTGAATGGCGGCGGACGACACTTCAATTGGCGTCACGAACAGGATTGGAAAAGAGCAACGGAGAGGACGGCCACTCTGAGCAGATTCTGACGAACAACACATAAAAAGTGGCCACTAATTAATAAGGTAAGCGTTTTTGCTTATATAGTTATGTGTTGTTTGCAAAATCTGTTCTTAGTGGTAAGGTCACTTTAATTTTGCTCTTCCAAAAATTACCAAATTTAAAAAGAAGTGTAAAAGAGTAAAAAGGAGTTTTATTCCAGAGGAAATAACTGCATGCATTATCTGGTTTGTTATTTGAGGCCTTGATAAAGAACGTAAACTGAAATTAGGAGGTGCAGGCAGATTTTACATTGCTAGCAATGGTCTGTGGTTATTTAGTCTGAGCCTGAAGGGACAGATAAAATTCGAAACAGATTTGAGGAAGAGAGCGCGCAAGACCTACGATACCGCCCTGATTAAATTAAAAAAGACAAAAAAGAGCTGATTAAATTACAGGGGACTGCTTGGGTAGGGAAAATTCCTGACAAAATCTTGTTCTTTTATTGCGAAGAGAGATTAATAAGAGGTTGCAGTATCAGAACAAGTATTTTGGAGCAGGTGGAGTCTCGAGGAAAAAGCTTTGTTTTGTTGTTTTGGGGAATGTTTGAAACTGTGTCCGTGTCCGAATGCTTGTGAGTGTGAAAAACTGAGAGTGAATGAAAAACGAATAAATTCCGATTGGGTTTGAGGAGAGAAGTGTGCCTTTTCCCAAGTGGAGGGGGGCCGCAGCTCTCGTTTTGCCCAGGAAGTTTGAATGAAAGAATAAGCCCTTCAAATATAAAGGGATAAAAGCATGATTGATAAGCCCTATAAATGAGGGGATAAAGTATGAAAGTATGAGCCCTTAACAGATAAATAAATTAACAGAAATAAAGGGACTTAGTGGTATGAGTGTTTATAGGAATAGGGTCAATAAAGATTGAATCCAGATGTGTTGTAAGATCTTATGGTGGGTGTTTGTGTAAAGAGAGAGAGAGAGAGATTTCTGAGAGCAGTGTTGGTGAAGAAGAGATATTAAGATAGGATATTAAATAAAGAACATTAAAAATAATAAGTGCGCACTAACGTAAACAAAAGAGGCAATAGATAATAGGAAAAATAAATAAATAAAAAATTATTGAATGTTTTTATGAATACTGTGAGATCATAAAATAAAGATGAAAAGAAAAATATAGAGAAGGAGTGTATATATCTGACAGAATACAAGACTGAAGTAAAAAGAGCAAGTCATCGAATAAAGGATAAGATTGATTGAGAAATAGTGACGACATTTTTATATAAAATAAAAAGAATAAAACGAATAAAACTAAACAGATTGAAAGAGAAAAACATTGAACATCCGTTGATTTTTCATTCAGCTGACAAAAATTACATCAAAATTTTGTGTGCAACCAGTTTGCTGGGTATTCCACAGGAAGTAGTGATCAGTCAAAAGAATTTGACACAGATGACCACAACATCTGAATTACTAAACAATACTGAGACTAAATTATTTAGGGAAATGGAGAGACAGGTACCAACTGAATTGTGGTCACAACATGATACTGATGTAGGATTAATAAAATCAGCTAATCCAGTAAGAGTCCAACTTAAACCAAACGCACGTCTACCCAGAAAAGCACAATATCCTTTGAAACCAGAGGCTGAGGCAGGCATAAAAGACAATATTGAAGGTTTAGTGAAGGCAGGAGTTTTAATAGAAACATCTAGTTATTGTAACACTCCAATTATGCCTATAATAAAAGCAGACAAAAACCGATGGCGTCTTGTTCATGATTTGCGAGCAATCAACGAAATAGTTGAAGATTTACCAGCTGATGTGCCAAACCCACACACGTTGCTAACAAATGTCCCTCCTGATGCTAAATACTTTACCGTAATTGATCTCTGCTCCGCCTACTTCAGCGTGCCATTAGCAGAGGAGAGTAGATACCTGTTTGCATTTACCTATGCAGGAAAAAAATATAGTTATGCAAGAATTCCACAAGGCTTTAAGCATTCGGCACACATATTTAATCAAGTGCTAAAAGCCGATTTAGAAGATCTTGAAATAGAGGGAACGCTAATACAGTACGTAGATGATTTACTCATTTGTAGTTCTTCGTTAGAACAATGTCACAGAGACTCAATTAAAGTCTTAACAAAATTGGCTCAGGGAGGACATAAAGTGTCCAAAGACAAAATACAGTATTGTCAACCTCAAGTTGAATACTTAGGAAGATTGATTGCCTATGGCACACGAGCTATAGCATCCTCTCAATTAGAAGGTATAAGTAAAACGCCGATGCCTCAAACAGTAGGACAAATGATGACTTTTTTAGGAATGACTGGCTTTAGTTCAGACTGGATAGAAGACTATGCAGTAAAAACAGGACCATTAAGAGAAATGATGAAACAGGCAGGGATTCAGCATCTAAGTAATCCATTAATATGGAACACAGATGCAACACTGGCATTTGAAACAATAAAAAAAGAATTACAACAGGCACCTGCCCTAGGAATAGCCAATTATAATCAAATGTTTCACCTCTATGTGTCTAACAGAGCTGATGGGTATGCATCAGCTATACTAATGCAGGAAACTTGCAGTGGGAGGAAAAAACAGCCTGTAGCCTATTACAGCACAAAGCTGGATAATGTTGCACAGGGATACCCTCCATGCTACCAACAGGGCCTAGCGGCAGTATATTATGCTTATGAAAAGGCATCCACAATAACTATGGGGTATCCAGTAACTATTTACACTCATCACAAAACTGTGGAATTGTTAGAGCAGGGAAAATTTGTTCTAACACAGGCTCGAATTTTGGCTTATTCCTCATTACTTACGTATCCAGACGTAACTATTAAGCGATGTCATACAGTCAATCCAGCAGACTTGATCCCTTTATCTTTTGAAGGAAAACCTCATGATTGTGTGAATGAGTCATTGGCCTTTACTAGATTACGACCAGATCTTGAGTCAACACCCATTCCTGAAGCAGAAGTCACTTACTTTGTAGATGGTTCTAGCTTTAGAGACCATGAGGGAAATCATACAGGATATTCAGTGATGAAGAAGGATAAGAAAGAATTTGTACCAGTAATATCACAGCAATGTGTACAACCTTGTTCTGCTCAATTATCTGAATTGAAAGCTCTTACAGCTGCATGTCAGTTAGCAGAGGGACAAACTGCTAACATTTTCACTGATTCAGCATATGCTCACGGTGTATGTCACCTATTTGGAGCCGTGTGGAAACAAAGAGGTTTCAAAAAGAGTGATGGGACTCCCATCCAACACGGTGATCAAATAGGGCAATTAATTTCTGCTATGATGCTACCGAAAAGATTAGCAATAATCAAATGTCAAGCACACAAAAAAGGAAATGATTATGTCATTAAAGGAAATAACGCAGCAGATCTACAGGCTAAAAAGGCTGCAGGATGTCAAATAGCTGTATTAACACCTGTAGTACTTATAGAACCCCAACCTCAATTGGATGACATAATTCGAATTCAGCAACAAGCAGGCCCTTATGAGCAGTCAATGTGGCACCAAAGGGGGGCCAAAAAAGACTCACAAGAGATTTGGCGTACACATGAAGGACACATGGTGGCGCCAATTTCACTTTTGAATATTCTTATCGCAGATGCGCATGGTTTTGACCATTGCGCAAGGGGGGAAGTGGTAAGAAAAATTAAAAAGCAAGGATATTGGTCTCCTTATTTGTATGCAACAGTAGATGAATTCTTGTCTACATGCGAAATTTGTGCAAAGTACAATGTGAGAAAAGGGATAACGACACCCATAGGGCATATACCGGTACCTGACGGACCTTTTAAACATCTGGTCATAGACTACGTGGACATGATAAAGCGGGTACAAGGTAAAATATACATGTTGGTGATCGTTGACAGATTTAGCAAATGGGTGGAGGCAGTACCGTCAGCAGATCTAGGAGCAGGGACAGTAATCAAATTTCTAACAAGAGAAGTAATTCCTAGATTTGGGATACCATCAGAAATAAGTTCAGATAATGGTTCGGCTTTCATCCAAAAAACTGTGAAACAAGTGTTGCAACAATTGAGAATAAAACAGAGACTAGGTTGCATTTACCATCCTCAAAGTCAAGGACAGGTAGAGAAAATGAATGGAATTGTCAAGGCCAAAATAAACAAAATATGTGAAAGCACTAAACTTAACTGGATTGATGCTTTGCCTCTAGCACTAATGAGCTATCGCATGCAAACTAACCGCACCACGCATTTAACACCTCATGAGATGCTTACAGGTCGGCCTATGCCAGTGCCACATTGTAGAGGTCCCTATAAAGGACCGCCTCTAGAGCAGTTACAAATGGAACTTCGTTCATATATGAAGAAACTAACTGCCATACATAAAGCTATCTATTTACAGGAAAAAAGAAAGGAGCCCAGCGAAGAAACGGAGACAACGTGTCCAGTTGTCCCAGGTGACCAAGTATATCTGAGGGTGTTCCGAAGGAAATGGAATGAGCCGAGGAGAGAAGGCCCGTACACAGTGGTGAGAGCAACCCCGACAGCAGTGCAAGTGGAAGGCAGTACAACTTGGTATCATCTAAACCACTGCACGAGAGTTCCCAAGAGAAAGACAGAAAGGGAGGAAAACAGACAGGTAGACAATGCGACAGAGAGTGACAAGGAGGAACCAGAAACACAGGATGAAGTGCAAACAAAAGACAGCACAGAAAAGGTTCCAGAAGGAGTTCCAGTCGTCCTGTCAGAGGAACAGGAGAGGGAAGGGAACGAAACAGACAATGTGTTTGGAGATCCTCTTATGCTTAATGTATCTAATAATGCAACTCCAAGCTCAACTCACAGAAAACAACCAGACTTCTCTCCAAATGCAGCCCCAAGCTCCAATAATAGAAAACAACCAAACTTCTCACCAAATGCAACCCCTAGCTACAATAAGAGAAAACAACCAAACTACTCAACAAATGCAAATCCAAGCTCCACCAACAGAGAGCAATCAGACTTCCCTTCAGGTACAAACACAAGAGGTAACCAACAGCAACCAGACTTCCCAAGAATTGACTTTTCAGCCCTCAAATGAATCTAGCAGTGACTTTAACTTAATCCAAAATGAACAAGCACAGGTTGAGGAGGAAAAAATATCTAGACAAAATAGACACATTGCAGATGACAATTATAACATCACTATTAAAGGCAATTCAGATATATTATGGGAAAAGGCAGAAGATAATAGTTGGTATAAATGGGTAAATTACACAGCAGAAAAAGAAGAATGGGAAAACTGCATAGTTTGCCTTGAAGCGAGACCAATTTTATATATTGTACCAATACCTATACACAGTTCTAGTTGCAAAATATTTCATGATGAATGGTTTAAGACATGTCCAGGACTGTCAAACGTAATGGGGTTAGACGTATTAAAAATGGGAGGTAAATGTTTTATTGAAAGAGGTAAAGCGATAAATATCTATAGAAACTGTACCCAAAAAATGGCATTTTGCCCATATTGGTGCCAGTTTCTCCAATCCACAACCATTTACAGAGAAGCTACTGAATTGCAATGTGAACGTACCCGTAAATGGCCTATTATACAAGAAACAAAAGTACAAAAGCCGCAAGGAAGAATACAATTAATGGCAGATCAGGAATTTGAATGTTATGAGAAAAAGGGAAATGTTAACGTAGGAAGATTTAAAGGAAAGTGTAGCAAAATATGGCAAATACCGCGATGCACAGTTGACTATTTAGTGGTAAAAGAGGGCCCACCACCTATATTTGATGACATTGATATTCCATTAGCAGACATATGGTGGATGTGTGGATTAGAATATGGCCTTTTGACAACATTGCCAGAAAAATGGTCAGGATTATGCACTAGGGTTATGTTGACACATAAAATGAGTCACATCTCTTTAGATGAAGGAGAAACAAAGGAAGAGAAATCTAGATCGAGAAGAGCTTATGAAAAAGACCCTGCAGTTTATATAGATTCAATTGGTCAACCGAGAGGTATACCTTATGAATTTAAAGCAAGAGACGAAGTTAAATCAGGATTTGAATCAATATTCATTTGGATTGCGCAAAATAAAAATACAGAATGGATCAATTATATATATTACAACCAGCAAAGATTTATTAATTACACTGATGACGCCTTATCGCTGTTAGGAGAACAATTAGATGCAACAAGCCGAATGACATGGCAAAACAGAATAGCTTTGGACTATTTGTTAGCTGAAAAGGGAGGAGTCTGTGTTATGTTTGGGGATCAATGCTGTACTTTCATACCAAATAATACTGCTCCAGAAGGAGCATTCACAGAAGTAATGACCAAATTGAAAAATTTAAGGGTTGAACTTAAAACTAATGCTGGGACAGACGGGAAAATGTGGGATTGGTTTGATCTAAAGTTGGGAGCTTGGGGAGCATGGTTTGCTAAACTAGGAATGTTTTTAGGAGTTGCCATAACGATAGGAGGTTTATTATTTTGCTGTGTATTACCTATACTAAGAACGTTGGTCGTCAATGCTACTGTGAAACAAATGGAGATGATAAAGGTCCCAAACAACCAACGAATAATCACAGAAAGAAACTTGGATGAGTATTATGAAGGACTGCTAAACAAGCTGATCTTAAATGAGCAAACTTCGGATGATGGATCCAGCGACTCTGATGACTATGAAAAAGAGGTGTAAGGATGAGCCATATCCTGGGTGTAAGTGCTAGCCTAACCTCTGCCCAAGGATGGCCCTCTACGATGCGCAAAGTATCTGGGCTGAAGATCAACGGATCCGAACTATTGTTTCTTGGAATATTCAATGTATTATGTTTTTAAGTGTTTTTATGTGTTTATATACATAACTGTGACAACCACAGGCAAGCGCTGAACCAATCGCACGCTCATGCTTTCAACATTGTATTTACTATAAAATAAGAAAGGAAACAGAATCTTTTACTCTCTTCTAATCAAAAAAGGAGAGAGATGTTTGGTTCTGATTTTCGTCCAGAGTGCTGCCGCATCATTTAGTCGTTGATGATAAACCTGCCTGACTTACTTAGTCACTAGATAGTGTTAACTGAGAGGACTGAATTATGAAGTAGCACTCTGGGTAGATGTAAACAAATTGTGAGACTTAATGAAGTCTCAAAGGGAGGAATGTAGAAGATTTTTATTGATATTAATCAGAATTATTTAAACTTAATCAAGGTGAACTTTGCCTAAAATGTATCTATTGAATCTACCAATATGTTATGAAGGCCTTTTTGGTCAAAATGCGTACGTGGCAAAGCACATCTGGAAGAAATGAGAAGGGGGCTTTTCTCCCCTTTACCATAACAACATAAGGATGGTCTTCTCTCCCATGGGACAGATAGAGTTGCATACACGAGCAAAATATAGAATGGTGTAATGTATAGAAATATCCCCTCCCCTTGTTAATTTTTTAGTATATATACGAGAGACGACAAGTCTTCGGGAGAACTCCTTTGCCAACGAGTTTTCGGTTTTATTCTATTAAAAATAAAACCTACTCTGGAATCAAACTCTGGCACTGCGTCTTGTTCTTTGAATGGCGGCGGACGACACTTCAACATCCGCCAACTCCGGGCAGCCTTCGTTATCTCCTCCACTTGCCATTTCTGCAGCACTCCTTACTCCACTTTTACTGTCTACATGTATGTTCGCACGAAACTGTCAGAGGCAAAACTGTCTGAGCACGGGGCTACATTGCGCATGCGTCGAACCGTGCGACGCACACACGAAACGAACCGAGACAAGCGAATCGAACGGTTCGGGTGTTTTTTCATGTACCGTGCCACCCCTAGTAAATAATCTTCCTGATTTATCTCGATTCTTCAGCATATACAACAGCACAGAAAAACTTGATGATTTAACAGAAACTATGGACTCTCTCTTTTCTAGCACTTTAGATACGGTTGCTCCTTTACGCTTAAGGAAGATTAAGGAAAAAACTCCAACACCGTGGTATAATGAGCACACTCTTGCCCTAAAGAGAGCAGCCCGGAAAATGGAGCGCAGCTGGAGGAAAACTAAACTAGAGGTATTTCGTATTGCTTAGCGGGAAAGTACCCTATCCTACAGAAAAGCATTAAAAACTGCTAGATCTGATTACCTTTTGTCTCTTTTAGAAGAAAACAAACATAACCCCAGGTATTTATTCAATACAGTGGCTAAATTAACAAAAAAATAAAGTATCAGCAGGTGTTGACATTTCCCAACAGCACAGCAGTAATGACTTTATGAACTATTTTACTTCAAGATCGATACTATCAGAGATAAAATTGTAACCATACAGCCATCAGCTATAGTATCGCATCAGATAGTGCACTATAGATCCCCTGAGGAACATTTCCACTCATTCTCTACTATAGGAGAGGAATAATTGTACAAACTTGTTAAATCATCTAAACCAACAACATGTATGTTAGACCCTGTTCCATCTAAACTACTAAAAGAGGTGCTTCCAGAAGTCAAAGATCCTCTTTTGGCTATTATTAATTCGTCATTGTCATTAGGATATTTTCCCAAAACCTTCAAATTGGCTGTTATTAAGCCTCTCATTAAAAAAAAACTACAACTTGACCCCAAAGATCTGGTTAATTACAGAACGATCTCCAATCTCCCTTTTCTGTCAAAGATACTAGAAAAGGTAGTATCCTCACAATTATATTCCTTCTTAGACAAAAATGGTATCTGTGAGGATTTCCAGTCAGGATTTAGACCGTTCCTGTCACGAATCCGGTCTATGAACTTCCATTCATTCACCACCAGAGGTCACTCGCTCACTACATTGACTCTCACAACACCCATCACACTTTCCCATCATTCATTGCACTGATTGCACACACGGCTGATTGCACTAATCACACGCACACCTGATCCTACGCACACACTGATTACATGCCTTATTTAAACCCTGGACTTTCTTTCCCTCTCTGCAGAGTATTGTATGCGCTTATCGCTCCCCTAGCCTTAGCTACTCTACAGAGCCCCTGATAGTTTTCCTAGTCTTACCTTGCCTTGCCTGTTTTGGATTGTGTTTTCCCCTGCCTGGACTATTGCTTCGTTTTCAGATAACCTCTCTCGTCAAGCCCCTTTGGATACTGTTCGCTGTCGACCGACCCAGGCCCGTTTTGGATTGCTCTTTGCCTTGCCTATGATAGACCTGTTTGCCATTGCTCGACCCTGCCTGTATTTATGACCATGCCTTTAAATAAAAGCTTGCACATGGATCTGCACGTCTCACGTCTCGTCAGCCCCGTTACAGATCCATAGCACTGAGACTGCTCTCATTAGAGTTACAAATGAACTGCTCTTGTCATCTGATCGTGGTTGTATCTCTCTATTAGTACTACTGGATCTTAGCGCTGTATTCGACACTATCGACCAAAACATTCTTTTGAATAGACTAGAAAACTTTGTTGGCATTAGTAGAAGTGCATTAGCATGGTTCAGATCGTACTTATCTGATCGCCATCAATTTGTAGCAGTGAATGAAAAGGTATCATATCGATCACAAGTGCAGTATGGAGTACCTCAAGGCTCAGTACTAGGGCCATTACTTTTCACGCTTTACATGTTACCCTTAGGAAATATCATCAGGAAACACGGTGTTAGCTTTCACTGTTATGCTGATGATAATCAGCTCTATATTTCTTCACGCCCCGGTGAAACACACCAAATTGAGAAACTAACGGAATGCATAGTCAATATAAAAAACTGGATGACGAGTAATTTCTTACTGCTAAATTGAAAAAAACAGGTGTTAATTATCGGACCTAAAACCCCACATGTAATAACTTAGAACACTGTCTAACACTTGATGGATGTGCTGTAAATTCTTCATCATCAGTTAGGATGTGCTATTTGATAGCAATCTTTCCTTTGACAGTCACGTTTCTAGCATTTGTAAAACTGCATTTCTTTCATCTTCAAAAATATCTTTCATCATCTTAAAAATATATCTAAATTGAGACCTATGATCTCAAAATCAAATGCAGAAATGTTAATTAATGCATTTATGACCTCAAGGTTAGATTATTGTAATGCTTTATTGGGTGGTTGTTCTGCACGCTTAATAAACAAATTCCAGATGGTCCAAAATGCAGCAGCTAGAGTTCTTACTAGAACCAGGAAGTATAACCACATTAGCCCGGTTCTGTCAACACTGCCCTGGCTCCCTACTAAACATCGTATAGATTTTAAAATCTTGTTAATTACTTATAAAGCCCTGAATGGTTTAGCTCCTCAGTACTTGAGCGAGCTCTTATCGCATTATAGTCCTCCACTTCCACTACGTTCTCAAAACTCTGGCCATTTGATAATACCTAGAATATCAAAATCAACTGCTGGCGGCAGAACCTTTTCCTATTTAACGCCAAAACTCTGGAACAATCTACCTAACACTGTTCGGGAGGCAGACACACTCTGTCAGTTTAAATCTAGATTAAAGACCCATCTCTTTAACCTGGCTTACACATAATACAGTAATACGCTTCTAATATTCAAATCCGTTAAAGGATTGTTAGGCTGCATTAATTACAGAGGAGAACTGGCGCCCGACTGAGCCTGGTTTCTCCCAAGGTTTTTTTCTCCATTCTGTCACCGATGGAGTTTTGGTTCCTTGCCGCTGTCGTCTCTGGCTTGCTTATTTGGGGACACTTATTTTCCAGTGATTCTACATGATTGCACAGATACTATTTAAACTGGACTGAGCTGGAAGATGACATCACTGAATTCAATAATGAAATGCCTTTAACTGAAAATTGAGTGTTTAATTTTGTCATTTTACATTATTGACACTATTTTCCTATTCTGATATTGGAAAGTTGCTTTGACACAATCTGTATTGTTAAAAGCGCTATATAAATAAAGGTGACTTGACTTGACACAGCATCCAAGCTTGTAACGTACATGATATCACCGTCTATCCTACATGACAAATAAAAATCACAAACAAATTATTATAATATATTATTATATATAATTTTATTTCAAACGAACGAGGAAAATAATAATAATAATACATTTTATTTAAAGGCACCTTTCAGAGCACTCAAGGACACCGTACAGTAAAATGATAACATAACACAAAATCCTGACGGCAATACAGCAAATAACAATTCTAACAATAAATAATTTAAAATTGATCAGAAAAAGCTAATCTAAACAGGTAAGTTTTAAGGCATGATTTAAAAGTAGTCAGTCAGTCACTTTCTCAAATAGATTGTGGAAGAGAATTCCAGAGATTAGGAGCAGCACAACTGAAAGCCCTAGACCCCATAGTGGCTAGACGAACAGAAGGTACAACAAGGGAAACAGATGAAGAAGATCTGAGAGTACGTTTTGGAATGTAAATATGAAGCAAATCAGCAAGATAAGGTGGAGCAGAACTATGAAGAGCTTTGAAGGTGAGAAGTAGAATCTTGTACTCTATGCGATATTTAACAGGTAGCCAGTGAAGGTAGTAGAGAACTGGAGTGATATGCTCGGTGGAAGAGGTTTTAGTAATTATACAGGCAGCTGAATTCTGGACCAATTGAAGCTTATGAAGAAGTTTATGGGGTAGCCCAAAGAGAAGGGAGTTACAATAGTCAATGCGTGAGGTAACTAGAGCATGTACAAGAGTAGCTGTTGAATTTGGTGTGAGAAATGGACGAAGACGACTAATGTTCCGTAAATGGAAATATGCAGACCGAGTAATATTGTTCACATGCTTTCCAAAAGATAAAGTACTGTCGAGGACGACACCCAGACTTTTAACCTGAGTAGATGAGGAGATTATGGAGTTATCAATAAAGAGAGAAAAACTATTGGATTTTGACAAGTTAGATTTTGTACCAACAAGGAGAACTTCTGTTTTGTCAGTATTTAGCTTAAGAAAATTACGTGAAAACCAGGATTTAATCTCTTCTAAGCAACCTAAAAGAGAGGAAGAAAGAAGGGTAGAATTTGGCTTAGAGGACAGGTAAAGCTGGGTGTCGTCAGCATAGCAATGAAAATTAATGCCATATTTCCTAAAAATGTGACCAAGGGGTAGTAGATAAATAATAAATAAAACAGGGCCCAAAACAGAGCCTCGAGGGACACCAGTTGTAACAGGTGAAATGTATGATTTAAAATTTTTAAATTGAATAAACTGATTGCGCCCAGAGAGATGGGATCTGAACTAACTAAGAGGGACGCCAGTAATACCTATGGAGAGGAGTCTATCTAGGAGAACTTGATGAGAGATTGTATCAAAAGCTGCGCTTAAATCGAGTAGAATAAGTATAGTTAAAAGTCCAGAGTAGGCTGACATCAGCAGATCATTAACAGCTTTAACCATGGCCGTCTCTGTACTATGCAAAGGGCGGAAACCGGATTGGAATTTTTCAAACAAGCTATTTTTTAAAAGATGATAGTGAACCTGAGATGCAACAACTTTTTCCAAGATTTTTGAGAGAAAAGGTAAATTGGAAATTGGGCGAAAGTTGGAAAAAGTATTAGGGTTGGCTCCCGGTTTCTTAAGTCTTGGAGTAATTACAGCAACCTTAAATGATGAAGGTACCACACCAGAGGTGAGAGACGAGTGTATGATATCAGTTACTATATCAGATAGAGAAGAAAAACAAGCTTTGACCAGGTGAGTAGGGAGTGGATCTAACAGGAAGTGGAAGACTTAGATTGTTTGATAAGACCTGATATTTCATCAATAGTTGGAAGTTCAAAACTGTTAAGTAGACACAGAAAAGAATCATGGGACGATAAATACAACAGATCAGATGCCGCATTATTTTGAAAAGTTAATTGTTGATGAATATTTTCAATTTTAGTATTAAAAAAGGTCATTAATTTATCACATAGATCACTAGAGTATAGATGAGAAGGAAAGGTATCAGGTGGACGTAGGATAGTATTTACTGTATTAAACAAGGACCTTGTATTCCCTTCATCTATCCCAATTATATTCGAATAGTAATCAGATTTAGCAGTTAAAAGAGCACTCTTATAAGAGAGCATATGATCTGTGTACATATCTTTATGAACATTAAGTCCAGTTTTAATGTATAAACGTTCCAAGCGACGCCCCTTAGTTTTAAGCTGTCTCAGTTCTGGTGTAAACCAAGGTGCAGAATGGGTAAAATAAACAGACCGAGTTTTTAAAGGTGCAAGTGTATGAAGCACACTATGCAATCCCTCGTTATAATAGGAAACCAAGTCATCCAAAGTAGAAAAAACATTGCTCCTGAAGAAATTGTCCAGTCCATCAGAAAGAGCAGATAAATCGATGTTCTTGATATTACGAAATGAAATGGAACGACCCATATTGTTTTTTTTTTCCAACCATTAAGTTAACACTGAATGATATTAACTTATGATCTGATATGGGCAGGTCTGAAGCACGACAGTTGGAAGGTATTACACCAGAACAGCAAATAAGGTCAAGAATATGGCCTTTACAATGAGTTGGAAAATCGACGAATTGCTGTATTCCAAAACTATCTTATATGATTATATGATTATATGATATAAAATCCCTAGTGAGAATGTTACTGACATTGTCCATGTGTATATTGAAATGACCCAGTATGATAACATTTTGAGATGTAGAACTCAGTAAAGTTAAAAATACAGAAAAATCATTTAAAAACTAGTATTACTCCTGGGTTGACGATAAACTGTGGCTACAACAGTAGGGACAGGCCCATTAACTTGCAAAACAGTGGACTCAAATGATTCATACAGAGGCACGTTCATGGGAGAAACTTTCCACTTCTCATTATAAAGCATCGCAAGTCCTCCACCTCGGCCAGATGCACGAGGTTGACAGGTGTAAACAAAGCCAGGAGGGACAGATTGATTAAGCTGCGAAAAATCATGAGATTGTTGCCATGTTTCAGTAAGACAAAGAAAGTCAAACTTACTGTCATTCAGAAGATCATAAATAAGAGGTCCTTTTTTTTGTTAAGGAACGAGTATTGAATAAACCAAAAGTAAGATCAGTCATACCGGATTTGATGCTAGTTTTCCTGGAGATGTTGGCCAATACACTGTGATCAACAGTCCGTATTGACCTCTTTGGCAGACGCTGAGTGGATGACCAAAGCGATCATATTGGACCGGTGTCATCGTAGATATAATTCCGTAGTGACCCACGATGGATGTACTTCTGCCGAGGATAGTAGATACTATCCTGGTGAGATTGAAGGGTCGGTGGTGGTTCGATGACACGGAATCTCAGTAAAAAGAGTTCTGCCGCAGTATATTGGAGAATCGATGTCACTGGATGAAGAATTAAATAAAATATAATCCACATGAGAAGTCTGCTGATACACATTGTTGAATGCAAACTCCAAGGAATCTCTAAGAAGATGGGACATCGTCTGAGGCCACGTTAGGTAGTGTCAGCTTAATCTGTCAGGTGAAGGTTAAGAATCACGGAGCTGCTGATTCTGTTTACAGATGAAACAGTCACCTGATCCTTATGGATAAAACAATCCTATTGATCCTTTTAGTGAAAATGACCAGGAAAGGCAGCAGTTGCAGGAAAACTCCAGGACGGCTCCACGTGAACAGAGCGTCGAGAATTACTGTTTCCCCCGTTACAACGCCGTTACCGTTACTGACAATAAAATGTGGCGTTACTATATTGTGTTATTAGAATTTAATTTTTCAGTTCAGCTGAATGGATGCGCAGTGTAGCTATATTTGACGTACCATAAACTCCAGTGTGGAGGCGCACGACTCGCCGTCGGTTTCTCTCACATACACGCACGCAAAGAAGGATACAGAGCAAGAGAGTCTTTCATAACATGCAGAATTGACGCGCTACATGTAAACGATATTCTTTGTTGTATTTTCCTGTCAAAATAACGGAGTTTCTTTGGAATTCTTCAGCTTTTAAGAACTGCCGGTTTCTCTGGTAGTGGGCGGAACTAATGCGCAAAAGACAATCTCATTGGCTGACGCTCACCTGTTATCGTCCCTGTTTTGATTTCAGCAAATCAATTCGAGCGAACTCAGACAACGTGATTAATATTCATGAACCCAGCAGCTCATTAATCCTTAATGCGTTTTATATTGATGACACGTATGCATTCATACTTGGTTATTCTAATTACTAAAGTTCTATCATGATATAATATTAAATTATCATAATTATTATATTATAATGCTTGACTGACTGATACTAAGTGTCAGTAGATAAATAGTGCAGATTAATGTACAATGTTTTATAATAATAATTTATTATTTTTAGTATCCATTTCATTAATTTAACATATTTAATATTGGGAGCATCCAAAGTTATTTGACATTTGAAATTTTTTTTTAAAAGTAGCGCAATAATTACTTTCCCTGGTAATTAGTTACTTTTATAATGATGTAACTCAATTACTAACTCAGTTACTATTTGTGAGAAGTAACTAATAACTATAACTAATTACTTTTTTAAAGTAACATGCCCAACACTGGTCGTCAGAGGTCGTGTTTGGGAACAACAGGTTGACCAGTCAGTAAAGATCGCTGAGTCACAGATTTTCTTATTATGTATAAACGGTCCTTTGATCCTTCTAGTTAAGACAACCAAAAAAGCAACAGTAATCAAATATTTAAAATAAACGAACAAACTAAAGCCAAGGAGCAGCGGCAGCAGTGCGCGCCAGCGTTCACTCCGTTCACAATCACAAAAATTTAAAATGAAGTTGAATCCAAGCAGCTTAAGATTTTTAGAATAGGCTAGTTGTTCTCTGCATTCTTCTAAAGCCCAATTTATACTTCTGCCTCGAACCTACATCGTAGGCTATGTGTACCTCTCCAAAAATCTAACAACGCGTCAATTCTACGCGGACCGCAAGCACTGTGATTGGTCTGCTAGAACCCCTCCCTCCGTATGTACTCGAGTATACTTTAATATATTTTAATGTTATACCTTCTTATTTAAAATAAACAAAGCAAAGAATAAGTGTCTTATCATTTATTATACTACATAGCATTACGCATCACTATAGTTGTCCACGACAAACAATGTTGATATGCCATGGTACAAGTACAAATCTTGTGGAGATTGAAAGAATGCCATCTTCTCCTGTTCCGTTATCGTCTCCTTTTTGTCATTTTAAATAATGAATTAATGATTTTATATTTATTTGTCGCTGTCACAGCTATAATGCTTCCCTGACGAACCGCTTCTTCTTCGGCTATTGACGTGGTACTGCGGGTTACACAAGAAACATACCCGTTGAAACATAGAAAACATACTGCACATTGATGCGGACAACGACGCAGAAGTATAAATGAAAAGTGACGCATAGCCTACGGCGTAGGTCTGACGCAGAAGTATAAATCAGCCTCAAGGCGCTCCGCCTGCACTTGCGGTGTTGAATTCTTTGTTGTTAGACCATTTTTAGCATAGCCTGAATAAAATCAGCAGTGATTGAATAGCCTATTTATTTTATTTATCGTAGATGTTATTTCTAAGTGAAGCAACATTTGCTGAAATATCCACAAGATAAAGTATAAGAGCACACGGTTTTCTGTCGATCATTTGCACCTCAAAGAGGGCATTCCAAAATGCTTAACGATGCTTAATGCGTTAAGAGAGTGTTTTTAAAAGACCAAACTCTGTAAACACATTATTAATAAATTATAATAGCCCATGTAGCCTACAGACAAGCAGATGAGTCCAGGATGCGAACGCAACACGTTTTTCTTATAGCCTAACTGTTTTCTATGGGAACGCATTGCGTTCTTAGTATGGGCTTATTTGCTTGTCTATACAATATATATTGTAGTATGCAAATATATCAGTGCAGGTTTTAGTGGCAGGACTTATTGACCCATTAAGGAGATTAAAAACATGAGTAATAAAGTGAGAGATGAGTTAATAAAAGTGCAGTATGCTGTGAAAGAGAACTCAAGAATTCAGTAGGCCTACTCGCATTCTGAAAGGCAGCTTACTGTGTGCACGCCCAGAGAGAAACTATATATAACGATAATGATAAAGATATAGGGTCCCGCTTGACATTAAGTGGCAATAACTACTATGTACTTACATTTTAAATTAATCATTTGATACAATAAACTTGTACATACACGTTTTTACATTGTACTTATATTTAAAAAAAATACCTGCATGTAATAACATCTGTAATTATTTTTGTATAATAAAACATTTATTATTACATTGTTGACCCATCCCTTAGGCTGATGATACATGGGGAAACTTTTTAACAATGTTGCCGGGCAACTTTAGGCAATGTTGCCATCAACAGTCAACCAGGTGAGACACAGGGCCCACGACCGATCTAAAGTTGTCCAGATATAAATGTGGGTCCCACTTTATATTACGTGGCCTTAACTACTATATGTACTTACATTTAAAGTAATCATTTGGTACAATGCACTTATTGTGTACATACATGTTTTTACATTGTACTTATATTTTTAAAAATACCTATTTGTAATTACATATGTAATGAATTTCTGTAATTACATTTATAATTACACTGTTGACCCATCCCTTACACCTTAACCCACCCTTAAACCTACCCATACCACCAAACCTGTCCCTAACCTTACCTGTATCCCACCTCAATAGCAGCAAAAGTGTTTTGCAATACAGTATGAACAAAATAAGTACATTGTACTTATTTTTTGATGTAAGTACATAGTAGTTAAGGCCACCTAATATAAAGTGGGACTTTAATTTGTTACCCATTCTCAATGGGAAAGTGCCCAAGCAACATTGCTCAAAAAAGTTGCTCAGTAAAATTGCTCAAAAATTTGCCCCATGTATCATCAGCTTTACACCTTAATCCACCCTTAAACCTACCCATACCACCAAACATGTCCCTAACTTTACCCGTATCCCACCTCAGTAGTAGCAGAAGTGTTTTGCAATACAATATGAACACAATAAGTAAATTGTACTTATTTTTTTTAAGTACATAGTAGTTAAGGCAACCTAATATAAAGTGGGACCAGATATAGTTCTAAAAACTTTTTTAAAATCTAAACAAATAGCCACACCACAACTATAACAATAACGGCACAAAAAACATGATATTGTCCAAATCACTTTCAGAGTAATTTTATACTACTGATGAATGATAAAAACATTGACAGCCAATCAAAATCAATCCTGTGTTATTGAGCTCAAGCATTTACAGTGACAGATCACATAACTGCAGTAGCACATGCTTAGGATTCACTAATAAAGTTGTCTTTATAATTATCATTCTTGGTGAGAACAAGCCTTAATAGTGGTAATTCGCTGGATGGCCAGTTTTCAAATGTATTTCATATATTTTCAAAATACAAAATACTATATTTGTATTTAAACACATTTTTGCAGGCAGTATTTTGTATTTGTATTTAAATACATTTTTGCAGGCAGTATTTTGTATTTTTATTTTAAATACATTTTCATGTATTTATGTCCATCTCTGCATGTTACAAGGACTCCTTATAATAAAGTGTTACAAAATATACTCATGGAATTACAAGTACACGAAAAAACAAACAAAAAAAACAAACACTTAATTATAGTAACGTGAGTTGTAATTCGTTATCTCCTCCACTGATAACAAGAGGTGTTAAAATACAAATTTTCAGACATGAAAAGAGACAAGTAAAAAGTACAGCCAAGAACATAGTAGGAAATCAGATCTAGTGTGTACTGAGCATAGAAAGAAAGAAAGAAAGAAAGAAAGAAAAAGAAAAACTCACCCACTTGAAGTCGATGTGCCACTTTAGCATTAGGCCCAGAAGTTCCTCTAATATATTTTGGCAGCAGATTTACCAGTAGCCTGACAATCATCAGAAAACAGATGGAATGAGAAGTGGCAAAAAAAAAAAAAACAGATGTTGAAAGCATCCATATTTAAATGTTTAAGAAACACTTACACTGGATGGCTGCGTGTTCCTCTGAGCATAGACACCAGTTCCTCTCTCAGTACGCTATCTTCATACTTCACTGTGTGTTCACCAGTCGTCACTGCATTCATCACCAAAGATGCATTTCTGCTCAAACATGCAAAAAAAAAAAAAACACAATGACACATCACATGTACCATAAAATGTTAAACATTTTATCCTTATGAAATGAGACAGAAGACACAAGTGGTAATGTAAAGTACTGCCCCCAATCATAGTACACTTTGTTGCCAGAGTATCTTCACATACAATGTCAGTAAAGATTATGGCAACTTTTACCTTCTGTAAAAAGGTAAAGAAAAATAACTTCAGGTAATGCTAATCCTGTTCAAATAGACCAGTTTTATATGTAAATATTCTGTAATTTCGTGTTTAACAGTATTTTTCCACATTTTTACAAGTATGGAGGCACTTGAAGTCTTCACTTGCGTTCTAGGCGGTGTTTTCCTCATACGACGGCACAAACCATTCAGATTAAACAAGTAGATCAAAAGCACTTGGTCAATGAACGTCTATTACCAACAGAATCAAATCAGAATTTATTTAAATTAATAAATCACTTGACTGAACCTAACTGTGTTATATACGTATGTGTATATACAGTATCTCACAGAAGTGAGTGCACCCCTCACATTTTTGTAAATATTTTATTATATCTTTTCATGTGACAACACTGAAGAAATGACACTTTGCTACAATGTAAAGTAGTGAGTGTACAGCTTGTATAACAGTGTAAATTTGCTGTCCCGTCAAAATAAGAGTATAAACTCTCTTGTATAAACAAGAGGCTTCCTTCTGGGACGACAGCCATGCAGACCAATTTGATGCAGTGTGCAGCGTATGGTCTGAGCACTGACAGGCTGACCCCCCCACCCCTTCAACCTCTGCAGCAATGCTGGCAGCATTTATACGTCTACTTCCCAAACACAACCTCTGGATGTGACACTGAGCACGTGCACTCAACTTCTTTGGTCGACCATGGCGAGGCCTGTTCTGGGTGGAACCTGTCCTGTTAAACCGCTGTATGGTCTTGGCCACCGTGCTGCAGCTCAGTTTCAGGGTCTTGGCAATCTTCTTATAGCCTACGCCAACTTTATGTAGAGCAACAATTCTTTTTTTCAGATCCTCAGAGAGTTCTTTGCCATGAGGTGCCATGTTGAACTTCCAGTGACCAGTATGAGATAATGAGAGCGATAACACCAAATTTAACACACCTGCTCCCTGTTCACACCTGAGACCTTGTAACACTAATGAGTCACATGACACCAGGGAGAGAAAATGGCTAATTGGGCCCAATTTGGACATTTTCACTTAGGGATGTACTCACTTGTGTGGCCAGCGGTTTAGAGATTAACCCTCTGGGGTCGACAAATGCGTATACGCGTTTTGAGGCAGATTTTCCTGATAAGGCCGAAATGAGCTTGAATTACTCTGCTATTTTTGATCGTACAGATAAGAGCAATACACCATTCGTATCAGTAAGGGGTCTACTTTTATTTGTATACACTCATAATAACAACTAAACTTTGTGCTTTTGAAGAATAAAGAAAACAAACAGGGTGCGCTCTCTGTCTTCTCCGTCTCCGCGAACTTCTTTTTGAAACACATCACTAAAATGAACTGTAACTCAGCAAATACTCAACACAGAGACATGAGACATATATCTATAGAAAGCTTGACATGTCCACTGTTAAATGAAGTAAGTCTTACCGAAAACAAATATTCTGTGATAAAGTAATCCGTATGAAACCAAGAACATGTCCAGTTTTTCCGTCTGGTCTCATTATCTCTAATTAGGTCACGTCCACGCGCTGCTCGCGCTTTTGTTATTACAAATTTCCACGCGAGCCACGCGGCATGTAAACGCCCACACCACCGTAAACAAAGCAGCAAGAACACACTGTGAGGAATAAGCCTTGTATTTACCTCAGAAGATGCGCTGAGAGGAAAAAGCTTTGTTTACTTCACAAACAGAACGCATGCACAGCTGGAGCCGGCAGAGGAGGAGATATTTTATACCGAGTAAGTAATGTTTCTTATTGGCATTCGATAATGTGTTGTGACAAAGTTGAACGCATTTACTAGGTGACCTTTTCCGAAACTATAACTCCAGAATAAAATGTGTGAAATCGAGTGCAACATTTTGAAATATGATAGGCAACCTTTCATTGCATTTAAATCTTGCACGACGTGAGGATAGTTATATGTTCTATAAACAATGATATAAAAGAAATGTCTAAGAAAGTTTAGACCAATCTTTACTGTGAAGTAGCCTACTCTGTTTGCAAATACCTGCTCAAACATGTTTATAATAAGCTTAACAATAATAATTTAGTTTCTCAGTTATAAAATGTTGTTTTTGTATTGTATGATAATACATGCAAAGCATGTGTGCATCTATGTTATAAAATCACGTGGGCAATATTGGTGATTGCTAATGTAATAATATAGTTGCTTCTGATAAGACTATCAACATGCTCACTAATTTATTTATTAATTTTTGTGGGGGGGGTGCTTTATTTATTTTGAATAGTAACAATATGTAGGCCTATATATTATAATAAATATAATGTACTGTTTTTGCTGTACTTTGGATCAAATAAATGAGCTGAAGACACTTCTTAAAAAAAAAAAAAACATTACAAATCTTACTGTTTAAATAATTTGACTGGTAGTGTATGTATGGTCACCTATGTTTGCTTTGTCATTGTCCGTTCATTGTGTTGCTCACGTCTGTTTTGTGTTTTCTCATGCAGTTTCTGCTGTCTCCTGTTTTCCTGGGTTCCAGTTTCCTGCCACTGTTTTGGATATTTTGGATATTGCACCCACGATGTCTTGACTCTTCTGTTGTTTATTTGTTTGTTTGTTCCTAATAAACTGTTTAACTGCACTCCCAAGTGAATCTCAAGTTATTTTATGTGATAGTTATATGTATACACATGTCTTTTTTCCTCACATTCTTTCTTGTAGCAATTCCCTCTCAGTCACACACCTGACTCAGTGGCTCATTATGGAGCTCATTATGCGGGCCTTTGTCTTCTCAGGTGTGAGTCACAGCATTATCCAGGATAGTTCACGCCCCCTCGCATAGAGCCTTTCCACTCAAAAAGTGACTTAGAAAATTTTAATCAATATATTGTTTTTAGGGTCTATATGCAATATGCAAACGGGAATGGGTCCAGCGTGTTTGGGAGACTGGACTTGATGTGATGCATGACTAACCTCTCAAAGCACTTCATGATTGGGGTCAGTGCTATGGGACGATAGTTATTCAGACAGGACACATGTTACTTCTTTGGTACTGGGATTATGGAGGTGGATTTGAGACACGTGGGGACGACTGCCTGGCTCAGCGAGGTGTTGAAGATGTCTGTTAAGACATTCGTCAGCTGTGCAGCACAGTCTCTCAGTACACGTCCAGGTATGTTGTCAGGGCCCGCAGCCTTTCCTGGGTTAATCCTGGATAGGGTCTTCCTTACATCGGCTGGGGAGAGACAGAGTACCTGGTCGTTTGGAGATGTGGGTAGTTTCTGTGCAGGTGTGTCGTTCTGTATCTCAAATCATGAGTAGAAGTGGTTGAGTGCCTCTGGTAGGGATGTGTCATCGTCACTGGCCTGTGGTGGGGCCTTGTAGTCAGTGATGGTCTGAATGGCTTGCCACAGGGTCCGAGTGTCTTTACTGTCGCTGAAGTTGTTGTTGATTTTTTTAGCATACTGATGTTTTGCCTTCTTGATGCCATGAGACAGATTGGCTCTTGCTGTTTTGAGGGCTGCTTTATCTCCTGATCTGAATGCTTCATCTCTGGTCTTTAGCAGCCCACGAACCTCTGCTGTCATCCATGGCTTCTGGTTGGCACGTGTGGTGATGGTCTTGGTGACTGTCACATCATCTATGCACTTTTTGAGGTAAGCAGTCACAGTTTCAGTGTACTCCTGTAGGTCTGTGTGGTTGTTGTAGGTGGCCGCTTCTTTAAACATGTTCCAGTCTGTGTCCTGGAAGCAGTCCTGTAGTGCTGAGGTGGCATTTTCTGGCCATACCGTGATCTGCTTTTGAACCGGTTTGGTGAGTTTCAGAAGTGGTCTGTATGCTGGGATTAGCATAACAGAGATGTGGTCCGAGTACCCGAGGTGGTGGCGGGGTTCAGCTTTGTATGCATTTTTCTCTATTGTATAAACAAAGTCCAGTGTGTTATTTCCCCTTGTTGCAAAGTTCACATGTTGGTAGAACTTTGGCAAAACTGTCTTTAGGTTTGCGTGGTTGAAGTCACCGACTATGATGAAAAAGCCGTCGGGGTTATTTGTTTGTTGTTCGCTGATGGCGCTGTACAGTTCACGAAGCGCGTCCTTAGCGTTTGCACACGGGGGAATGTAAACCGCAACAATAACAATGGCTGTGAACTCCCGCGGCAGATAGAACGGTCGACACTTCACAAACATAAACTCCACCAGCGACGAACAGTGTTTTGATACTAACGCAGCATTGTTACACCATTCTTTGTTGATATACACACACACAAGCCACCGCCGCGAGTCTTACCAGACAGTGATGAATCTCTGTCCGCTTGGTAGCAGTTTAGCCCGTGCAGCTGAATGGCGGAGTCCGGGATGTTGTTCTTTAGCCATGTTTCAGTGAAAACAAACAATCCCTTGCCTCATGTTGTGTAGATCGACTGAGCTGAATTATGTCCAGTTTATTTTCCAGAGAGCGAACGTTTGAGAGCATGAGTGTTGGAAGAGCTGGTCTTGTGGGGTTAGCCCTCAGCCGAGAGTTGGTGTTTGTATCCGTTGCCGATATCCAAAAGACTTTGGCGATCATAGATGAGTTTTGGAGTGATTTCCTTATGAATTAACGGTAAATTGACACTATTTGGAGACGAACAGATGACATTAAAAGACATAAAAGCACCATCTTTAGGACCCGTAGAAGCTGCTGCGTCTGATCGCGCCGCCATCTTGGTTTCCGAGACAAAACAAGAGGGTTATGGTCAGTGTAAACAATAATTGGGTTACAATTACCTCCCACGTACACTGCAAAATGCTGCAACGCTAATAACAATGCCAATGCCTCTTTTTCGATAGTGCTATATCTCTGCTGGCATTTTGAAAACTTATTAGAGTAATAACACACAGGGTGGTCAATGCCATCATGGTCCTCCTGTAACAGCACTGCTCCAGCTGCAACAGCGCTTGCATCCACCTGTAATTTGAACGGGAGGGCAAAATTCGGAGCAGACAACACTGGTGCATTGCATAAAATATCTTTGGCAGCATTAAAAGCATATACACACTCTGGAGTCCAAACAAATTTTTTAGAGGTACTGAGAAGGTCTGTAAGTGGAGAAACTACAGAGGCAAAGTTTTTACAAAAACCTCTATAGTAGCCGGGCATCCCCAGGAATCTACGCAGCTCCCTTTTGGTTGTGGGAATGGGAAATTCAACAACAGCAGTTATTTTCTCCTCCACAGGACGTACCTGTCCCTGGCCAACCTTTTTGCCCAAATAAGTAACAACAGCCTTGGCAAAATCACACTTGGCCAGGTATAGAGTTAGATTGGCAGCAGCCAACCTATCAAACACACAGTTCAGCTTTTCAACATGAGCCCTCCATATAGATGAATAAATAACAATATCATCCAGATAAGCCTCACAATCAGTAACTCCTGACAGTACTTCCCGCATAAGCCTCTGAAACGTAGCTGGTGCATTTCGCATCCCAAAGGCCATGACCTTATATTGCAGGAAGTTGTCAGGAGTCACAAAGGCAGAAATCTCTGATGCCCGAGCAGTCAAGGGGACTTGCCAGTAGCCTTTGAGAAGATCCAACTTGGTGACAAACTGTGACGAACCCACTCGATCAACACAATCCTCCAACCTTGGTAGAGGAAAA
Organism: Onychostoma macrolepis; assembly: GCF_012432095.1. Lineage (NCBI taxonomy): Eukaryota > Metazoa > Chordata > Actinopteri > Cypriniformes > Cyprinidae > Onychostoma > Onychostoma macrolepis. Next base: position 22,221,605 of record NC_081163.1, on the reverse strand, counting down.
GAGTCAGGCTTAGTGATGTCATTTACCTTCCGGTAATTTGTACAAAACTGCAATGAAGAATCTAACTTTGGCACCAATAGGCAAGGGGAACTCCAAGGACTCTTGCTAGGTTCTGCTAAGTCATGCTGCAACAGATACTCCACCTCCATCCGCGTAACTTCTCTCTTCTTAGGATTGACCCTGTAAGGATGTTGCTTAATGTGTACAGCAGTCCCCACGTCAATATCATGAGTTAACATAGTGGTTTGCTGCGGTACATCAGAGAATAAAATGGGATAATCTCCAATTAACTTAACAACATCCTCCTGTTGCTCCTTAGAAAGGTGGGCCAGATGTAACTCAATGTTATTCAAAATATCAGAATTCTGTAACCTAATACAAGAGGTTTGAGCATCATTTACTTCCAAACCATCTTGTTCAGGACAGTAAGCGGAGGACGTAACAGAATGAATGATATCAACAGTGGAAACAACATGTGCATACTTCGGTGTATTTGACTCATCCCTGGCAACATAAGCCTTCAACATATTGACATGACACACACGGACCTTTCGTCTCCGATCAGGGGTTCGCACAACATAATTAGTTTCACTTAACTGCCTATCAACAACATAAGGTCCAATAAACTTAGTTTGCAATGCAGATCCAGGCACAGAGAGTAGAACCATCACAGAATCTCCAGACTGAAATTTACGAGAAACACTTTTCTGGTCATAACGGGCCTTCATTTTAGCCTGTGTGGCAGCCAGATGTTCTTTAGCCACTTCACAAGCCTTCTGAAGACGAGCACGGAAAGAACTAACATACTCCTGCACAGTCACTGGTGATGAAGTCTTAGATATCAACTGTTCACTAAGCAACTTTAAGGGACCACGAACTGTGTGACCAAAAACAAGTTCAGCTGGACTAAACCCTATGGACTCTTGCACAGACTCACGTGCTGCAAACATTAACAAAGGCAGCCCCTCCGCCCAGTCTTTGCCGGAAGCAAGGCAATACGCACGAAGCATGGACTTGAGCGTTTGGTGGAACCGCTCAAGTGCACCTTGTGACTGGGGGTGGTAGGCACTTGAGGTCTGATGACTTACCCCAAGTTTGGTCAATAGGCCTTTAAACAATTTGGAGGTAAAGTTGGTTCCTAAGTCTGTCTGTATGACTCTTGGCAGACCAAAAACAGAGAAGAATTTCACTAACTCCTTTACGACAATGTTGGCTTTAAGCGATTGCAGGGTAACAGCTTCAGGGAACCGCGTTGCTGCACACATCATGGTCAAAATACATTGATGGCCAGACTTTGCTCTTGGCAACGGGCCGACACAATCAAGAATCAATCTCCCAAATGGTTCTCCCATCACTGGAATTGGTTGTAATGGAGCTGGGGGAATCATTGTTTTAGACTTCCCTGCCACCTGACATACATGACAAGACCGACAAAACTTTGAAATACTGGACTTCATACTCGGCCAGAAAAAATACTTAGAAACCCTCTTAAAAGTTTTAGTAATACCCAGATGACCGGCGAGCACATTCTCATGTGCAAATTTTAAGACCTGGTCTCGGTAGCCAAAGGGTAGAACTATCTGGAATGAGGTATTCCAGCTAGCCTCATCATTGGAAATACTAGACCTCCACCGACGCATCAAAATACCATTGTCCCAAAAAAAAGCAATCCTAGCTTTAGGATATTCGACCAGATCCACTGCTGCATCAATACAGTTCCTCAAACTCTGATCTAGTTTTTGGGCAGCTGCTAACTGTTCTCTACCAACTTTTAGAGGACACAGTTCACCGGTTCGACTTAATTCATCAGACTCTGAAACGGAATTACTCGGAGTAACGAATAACTTGCATTCTACCAATTCAGGAGAGAAATTCATAAATGACTCAGACAGGTTAATAACATCTTCGAATTTCCGGCTCTGTGCACGAGTCACTGCACAAGCGGGAAAGACCGAGGGAAACAAACTAGAAACATCAACCTTTATTGGCGGTTCAGGTGTCTCAACGACAACTGGGCTAGAAAAAACCCTACCACCAGCCAAATCATTGCCCAGCACAAGACTAACTCCCTCTACAGGCAGCTCTGAACGTACTCCCAGCTCAACAACTCCTCAAACAAGATCAGAGGTTAGACAAACAGTATGCAGTGGTAACTTAACACAACCAAGTTCAATGCCACGCACTAAAACATCGGAACCAGTATAAGTTACAGCAGAGAACGGCAGTATACTGTCCAAAATAATGGACTGAGCAGCGCCTGTGTCCCTAAGAATTGTGATTGGTCTTAACTCAGAGTCAGCAGATAGAGACACAAAGCCAGACATGAGAAAAGGCTGGTACACAGAAGCGGGGTCCAACCTGTCATTATCCCCAGAAGATTTAATAAAAGCAACACTTTTAGCTTTCATTGATGAATTTTTCTGCTTCCAAGACCTACACTCCGAAATTAAATGGCCTGGGTCAAGGCAATAAAAACATACACGCTTGTCCCCTGTACGTTTTAAATCAGGCTTGCGCAAACTCCCTGATTTTAAGTGACCTGCCCGGACCAAATCCTTATCGGTATCATCGATGGGAGATCGATTTCTGCCTGGACGCACAGAAGGGAAAACACTTCGGTGTGTTAGCACAAATTCATCAGTGATAACAGCAGCATCAGACAGCTTAGCCACCTTTTTCTCATTTAAGTGCACAACAATCTTCTCTGGCAAACAACCTTTAAAATCTTCTACCAATATCAACTCTCGAAGTTGTTCAAATGTGGACACTTTACTAGAACAACACCATTTGTCAAAAAGATTACCTTTTTCTCTGGCAAATTCTACAAACGTTTGTTTGGCTGATTTCACATAGTCCCGAAACTTCTGCCGGTACGCCTCAGGTACCAATTCATAAGCTCTAAGCACGGCGGTTTTAACAATGTCATATTCTAATGACTGTTCAATAGGCAAAGAGGAGCAAACTTCTTGGGCTTTACCCTCCAAATTACATTGTAGGAATAAAGCCCACATCTTTTGGCCACCGAAATTTCACAGCTATACGTTCAAACGTAGTGAAATAGGAATCTACTTCACGGAATTTTGGAACTAACTTTATATACCTACTAACATCAAACACAGCTTCCCTTGCTCCATCACCAGGAGTCAAAGCAGCTGGAGCAGACAGAGATGTTGCTGGAGACCTCCCAGGCAAAGGGGTCACTGGAACATTATCAGACAAGAACTGGTCAGACGACCTACGCTCTCGTTCACGATCAATCTCTAACTCAAGCTCACGCAACCGCAACATCTGAATATCGTATTCCTGCTTTTTAACCATTAGGTCCAATTCTTTCAATTTAATTGCCAATGGAAGCTCAACCGGTTTCGCCTCAGGAACAGGGAGTGACTTCACCTCAGAACGCTCACTACCAGAGGTCTTATCTCCACTCCCCCCCTCCTCAGATTCATCAGGTAAAATCCCTTGATCTACCAAAACCTTTTGCAACTCAGTTTTAATAATACGTTTAGATGCATCTCTGGAAACTAAAATATTTAAAAAATCAGCCACTTTTAACAAGTCATCTTTACGGCACTTGTTAAATACCTCAACAGTAGGACACAGAGTAAATCAAAAATTAAATCAAAATCCATACTCACTCAACGTCTTCTCCCCCCACCAAAAGAAAACAGCCAAACAAACAAGATGACGAGCCCCCAATTTATTACATACCTCCCCAGTCTAGGGATGGGAAGGAGTAATAAAGAAAGTGGTGGAGGAATGGAGGGAGCTTTCCCCCTTCTACTGACTCACACGCCACACCAACTTCAATGCAAGACATTACAATTTATTGAACACAGGGAAGCACACAGAGCTTCAGGAAGGGTCAAGGCCAACAAAATAAACAAAACATCCCAGACAGCAGTTGACTCTGTGCCGGATCCGTTTTCAAACCGGCAAATCCGTATTACAGTCACATCCGTTTCAGTGCTGTAACACAGATCCAGCCCAAGCCCGGTTTCAGTGGCGGGAACTACTGTCGCAGAGCAGATCCGGGCCGCGTCCGAAACGAGCGCGTTTTTTTCTGCAGTTCAGAACAGAAGACGTCAAAGATATTTGCTTTGATCAAAGCAATAAATTGTATTTTGAAGTAAATTAAAATAGAAAACCATTATTTTAAATTGTAATACTTTTTTCTGTATTTTTGATCAAATAAATGCTGGCTTGATTAGCATTTCGCGGAAAGAGTAAAAAAAAAAAAGTGTTGTAATATACTGTTTTAATATCTTAGACTAGAGAAACCAATTTAAGTGGAAGGATTTTTTTTTTTTTTTTAAACAATGCTTATACACAACATTCTGGTCCACACTCATACCAGATGGTGGCGGTAATGCACCAAAAAGTTGTTTGCCAACCGCCAATAAACCTTAATAGAAGAAGAAGACATCAAGATGATCGAGGCACGGACTGTACGCTGTTATCCTCAAAAACTTCACTAAGGTATGTCACACCGTGTGATCACACTGTTCTACTAACAAATTAATCTCTTATTATGTTGTGTACTCGATAACTTAAAGGTTTGGTGTTTTTATTGCTCCTTAGATCGGTGTTGGACCGGCGAACACTTTAGGCCTATTATCAGATGACTTGCTAACATGAAGAAAACGTCCCAGAGGTCTGTAATTATACGTAATTAACGAATTTTATCTTAATTACTTAATTTAAACTTTAGTAATTTTGACTGCTTCTATTAAAATTTAATGTTTAAGATTGCTGCCTGTCATGGTGGGCTAGCAATGTTAACGTTTAAGTGCTAACCCTCAAGGCTGCATGCATTTATTTGATCAAAAATAAAATTAAAAAAGTAATATTGTGAAATATCATTTGAATATATTTTTTAAATGTAATTTATTCCTGTGAATTTTCAGCATCATTACTGCAGTCTTCAGTGCATGATCGTTCAGAAATCATTCTAACATGTTGATTTAGTGCTGGATTTTTATTGGTGCTCAGTTATCAGTAATGGTTCTTCTTCTTATTATTAGATGTTAAAAAATTAAAAAAAAAAAATGTGCTGCTTAACATTTTCTGGAAACATTTTTATGATTCTTTGATGAATAGACAGTTCAAAAGAACATCATTTATTTGAAATATATATTTTTGCTTCATTATAAATGTTTTTACTTTTATCAATTTAATGCCTATTTGCTAAATAAAAACAGTCATTTCTATTAACACACACCAAACATGTGAACGGTTGTATATCATGGTTTCTGCATATATTAAGGAGCATAACTGTTTTTCAACTGATAATAATCAGAAATTTTTCTTGAGCAGCAAATAATAATATTAGAATGATTTCTGAAGGATCATGTGACACTGAAGACTGGAGTAATGATGCTGAACATTCAGCTTTGATTACAGGAATAAATTACGTTTTACAATATATTCATAAAAAACATATTTTAACTGATAATTACTTTTAAAATTGTAATTAAAATATAATTTATTTCTGTGATGGCAAAGCTGAATAAATAAATGCTTTTCTTTTTAACTTTTTATTCATCAATAAATCCTGAAAAAAGTATCACAGGTTCCCAAAAAATTAAGCAGCACAACTGTTTCCAACATCGATAACAACGGAGTATCAAATTAGTATATTATAATGATTTCTGAAGGATCATGTGGCACTGAAGACGAGTAATGATGCTGAAAATTCAGCTTTGATCACAGAAATAAATTATATTTTGAAGTATATTAAAATAGAAAACCATTATTTTATTTCATTATTTTTAATACTTCACAATATTTTTTTTTTCTGTATTTTTGATCAAATAAATGCTGGCTTGATGAGCATAAGGGACTTATTTCAAGAACATTAAAAACAGTAATGTGTCCAAATTTTGACGAGCCACAAATGCAATACATTAAGGGGGTGAAAACCTTTAAACAAAATGAAGGTGTACATTTTTCTTATTTTGCCTAAATATTTTTTTAATTTAGTACTGTCCTTCAGAAGCTACAGAAGATACTTCCCAGACAGCAAACAGTGTCGGCCCAGATCCGGCCCACATGTGGCCCGCATCTGGCCCGCATTGATTTCACGCGGGCCAGATGTGGGCGGATCTGGGCCAACACTATGTTGCTGTCTGGGTTACATGTTTCCCACAAGACAAAATAAGCTCAATTTACCCTGATCTTCAAATTCAAAACGTTTTCACCCCTTAATGCATTATTTTTTCTTCTGGAGCATTAGTGAGCGTTTAAACATTCTGTAATAGTTGCATATGAGTCCCTCAGTTATCCTCAGTGTGAAAAGATGGATCTCAAAATCATACAGTCACTGCTGGAAAGTGTTCAAATACACAACAATGTTGGAAAAGCATAGCATTTGTGGGAGCTGAAGGATTTTTCTGAAGTTTAACTGTTCAGGACAAACAAGGGACTCATGAGCAACTATCACTAAACAAAAACACACAGCTGTGGATCATTCAGGGAACAACACAGTATTAAGAATCAAGTGGATGTAAACAACAGGGTCATTTTTATAAATTCAACAATTTTTTCTCTTGTGGACAATATGTAAATGTCTTATCCCTCTTATTTTGGTAAAATAATTAACATTTTGCAGATTCTGCAAGGTGTATGTAAACCTTTGACCTTATGTGTGTGTTTGTGTGTGTATAATATATTTAATATATTAATATGTTAATATTAAAAATATATTTAATCTTTCTTTTTTTAGAGACTACGAAAAGGTGGGAACTGTCTTTAAGCTGTGGAGTCAGATGGAGGGCTCGCATTTACCTCAAAAACGGCATTGCAGAAGACTCGAACAACTAGAACCAACTCAATCACACAATGGTGACACACATTTGTAAGACCTTTCCCTGTGATATAAAATTTCCCGGTGGTAATTATTCAGATTCTTCTTATTCTCATTGTGTAGCACTGTTTTAAGCTTGTTCAAATATTATGTACAGTAAGCACTAGAAGTAGAGACTTATACTACTTGGGGTAGTGTTTTAAATTAACTTTAATTTTGCTTTTGATGCAAAAATTATCAAAAGAAAAGATGTAGTGTAGTAAAAGATGTTTTGTGTAGTAATTCAATTGTTTTAATATGAATATTGTTTTAATAGTGTTCAGGACAGTAATTGTCTGTACATCTAAATCATTTCTTTAAACTTTTTGTTGTCTAAAACCTTCGTATTATACCTTGAGAAAAAAAAAAAAGATATTTAATTATGTATTATGTACCCAGACAGCAACCTAGTTCTGGCCCAGATCCAGTCCACATCTGGCCCGTGTGAAATCCATGCGGGCCAGTTGTGGGTCGGATCTGGGCCGACACCCTTGCTGTCTGGGTAAGATGCTTGTAATCATTGCTTTAAAGGTATTTATCACTTCTACTTAAATAGTCATTATCTACTTGTATGATTTGTATTATCCGGGAACTGTACAAATACTGTGGCATATGGACATTACTCTTTTTATTTGTAACTTTTAAAGGCAATACTCTTTTTAAATATATAATACACAAAATGAGCTGGCCCAGATCCGGCATGGTACTGGACCAGATCCTGCCCACATTTGGGCCAAATCACCATAAAGGAATCCACATCTGGTCTGGAGCTGGCCCAGTTCTGGTCCAGATCCGGAAAAACCGGATCCATGCCGGTATTGGCCCGTTGTGCCAAAAGACACCGGCCCGAGTCCGTTACACGGATCTGGTCCAGAACGTCCGATGGGTCTGGACCAGATGTGGCCCAAATGATTTTTGCTATCTGGGATACTAACTCCCAAAAGCGAACTACCTAATCTAACAAATAAAAAAAAAGAAAAAGAAAATACAAAATATTACACTATCTCCCTGGCTATCCTTAAACAGGAGAAAAAGGGTAGACAAAAATAAATGGCAACCACTTCCCTACAGCATCCCACAAAGACAAAAAAAAAAAAAGAAACAAAACAAATCTTGGTCTTACAGAAAAAGTACAAAACTCACATGTTAGGGTTAAATAAAACCTCTCACAAGAGGACTAAGAAGCTGCCACCACTTTTCATCAACAACAACAAATTAACCACAAACACACAAGAAAAAGTCAGCAGAAGGCACTCTTGCTCCAAGCCTCCACACTCCAGACATCTCAGCTCTGCCTTTTAACTCCAAACAGTGGACCAATCAGGAAAGTGCAGTCATCAACGATGTCATCTACTAATTGAACTCCACCTGTGAATCCTCATCAACGTGAGAGAGAGAGAAAAAAAAACAAGCAGAGCACATACACCAAAAAGGGACACTCCCACAAATCCTGGGACGTAACACTCTGAATGAGTGAGTTAGATTATTTTCAGATCATTTTGAAGCAAATATTCTAGGCTACAAGATCCAGTTCTCAAAAGTCTTGTGAGCAAATGTTCTGTATGTGTTTTATGGCCTTATTTCAGTTACTTTAAAATTGTAGTTTTTTTCTAACCACGCCTAAACGCTGTTTTCTCAAAAACACAATCATGTACGTACAAGCTGCTCACATATTATTGTAGCCCAGTTTGTGCTGAATACAGTGTTTTTAGACTTTAGCCATTAAAATGTTTTTATAAGCAACTGAAAAAAGCACAAATGTTAGGGCATGTCAAAACTTCTCCGGGGCAAACACCCTCGGACCCCAGAGGGTTAATGGCTGTGTGTTGAGTTATTTTGAGGGGACAGCAACAGGGGCAGCGCTTGCAGGTTCACCACCTGGTCCCTGAAGGGAGTGGTAGGAACCTTGGGCATGTAGCCGGGCCGGGGCCTCAGTGTTGCACTGGAGTCAGCCAGCCCGAACTCAAGACACGATTCGTCGACCGAAAATGCTTGCAGGTCCCCCACCCTCTTGATCGAGGCCAATGCAGCCAGGAGTAGGGTTTTCATAGAAATAAACTTCAACTTGACCGACTGCAAAAGCTCAAAGGGGGCAGTTTGAAGGGCTCTTAGCACCAATGCCAAATTCCAAGAGGGTAGGGAGGGAGGCCTAGGAGGATTTAACCTCCTGGCCCCCCTAAGGAACCTGACGACCAAATAGTGCTTCCCCACCAACCTCCCCTTTATGGGGTCGTGGTGGGCTGAAATAGCAGCAACGTAAACCTTAAGGGTGGAGGGGGACAACCTACGCTCCAACCCCTGCTGTAAGAAGGAAAGCATTGTTCTGACTGAACATCTCCGGGGTCCTCATGGTGAGAGGAACACCATTCGATGAACAGGTTCCACTTCAGAGCATAGGCCCGTCTAGTGGACGGTGCTCGTGCTGAAGCGATAGTGAGCGCTACCTCCTGGGGTAGGTCACCTAGAACCTCTGCATCCCGTCCAAGGACCACACGTGGAGTTTCCACAGGTCTGGACACGGGTGCCAGAGTGTGCCCCGTCACTGAGAAAGCAGATCCTTCCTCAGAGGAATTGGCAAGGGAGGGGCTGTCGCGAGGAGCATGAGTTCCGGGAACCAGGTCCTGTTGGACCAATATGGAGCCACTAACAGGATCTGCTCCTCGTCCTCCCTGATCTTGCACAGTGTCTGTGCTAGTAGGCTCACTGGGGGAAATGCATATTTGCGCAGGCCCCGGGGCCAGCTGTGTGCCAGTGCATCTGTGCCGAGCATTGTCTCAGCTAGGGAGTAGAACCACTGGCAGTGGGTGGCTTCTGGATATGCAAACAGGTCTACCTGAGCAACTCCGAACTGCCTCCAAATCAGCTGAACCACCTGGGGATGGAGTCTCCACTCCCCTGGAAGTTCTGCTCGAGACAGCTCGTCGGCTGCCTGATTGAACACTCGGATGTGGATGGCATGAAGGGACCTCAGATGCTTCCGACTCAAGAGGAGGAGGTGGCGGGCGAGTTGTGATATACGCCACGGTCGCAGTGTTGTCCACGTGGACCATAATGTCCCTGCCCCGAAGGCGCCATCTGAGGCAGCTCAGGGCCAGGCGTACTGCCAGCAACTCAAGGTAATTGATATGCCAACGCAGTTGAGGACCCGTCCAGACTCCTGACACTGCATGGCCGTTGTTCGTGGCTCCCCGGCCGGTGGCCGAGGCATCCGTGAATACCACAGCATGCCTGGATACTTGCTCCAGGGGCACTCCTGCCCGAAGGAACGAGGGATCTGTCCACAAGCTGAAGGTTCTGTGGCAGGCCGGTGTAATCTAGACCCGGTGAGTACCGCGTCGCCACGCCCACCTCGGGACTCGGCCATGGAGCCAGTGCTTAAGCTGTCTCATATGGAGCTGACCGAGCGGAACTACTGCCGCAGCTGCTGCCATATGCCCCAAGAGCCTAAGAAAAAATTTCAGTGGGACCGCCGTCCTGCCTGATAAAGTCTTGAGGCAGTTCAGCACCGACTGAGCACGTTCCACGTCCCTTGAACGTGAATCGCAGGAATGGCCTGTGGAGGATCGAGACATGAAAGTACACGACCTTCAGGTCAATCGCTGCAAACCAGTCTTGGGGACGGATGCACCCGAAAATGCATTTCTGAGTCAACATCTTGAACGGCAGCTTGTGTAGCGCACGGTTCAAAACTCGCAGATCCAAGATCGGTTGTAACCCACCGCTTTTCTTGGGCACAATAAAGTAAGGGCTGTAAAACCCTGACATCATATTGGCTGGAGGGACCGGGTCTATCGCATCATTCGCCAGCAGGACTGCGATTTCCGCACGCAAGACAGGGGCATCGATGGCCTTGACTGAAGTGAACTGGATGCCCCTGAACTTGGGGGGACACCGGGCGAACTGAACTGAATAGCCGAGTCTGATGGTCCGCAGGAGCCACCGGGACAGACTGGGGAGTGCTAGCCAGCCCCCGAGAGACTGTGCCATAAGGGGGTCTGGGTGTGAAATGTAACACTCACCTGATTCCTCCTCATGCGGGGGGGAAATGCAGGAACCCGGCTTGAGGCTTGTGACAGCCCGGCGTGTGATGACATGAAGCGGGGACTTGAGTGTTACAACTCTTACCTGCTTCCATGAATGGGCAGAAGGCGTGCTCTTGGGCAACCTACTGCTGCCCGCTGGCAAGAGAGGAGGAGGGAAGCAAACCCGTAATGCACAGCTCGCAACTCTCCTCCTCTTGAGACCCAGAGACTTTTGGGTACCGCTGGCTTCTGGGCAAGTGGCGGAACAAAAACAAAATGAAAAAAAGATTCTCCACCCGGCCCTTCTCCGGGGAAGGGAGTGGTGCGATCACCATCTCCCGATGAGCAGTCTTCTCCATCCCTGGTTCGCCCGTCTCGGAGCCTCTTGCGCTTGCGCTTGCTGCCAGGTTTGGCAGGGGCCTGGACAGGCTGGGCATCCTGCCTGCGACCGGCTCCACGACGCAGCCTGGTGGAAGGCTACTACGGCTGCGCAGGAGCAGGGGCGGCCACAGAGGGTGCCTCAGTCTGCTCCTGTGCTGCCCGAGAACTGCTGGGAAAAGCTCTCGACAACATCGCCGAAGAGGCCGGTCCGCGACAAGGGTGCATTCAGGAACTGTACCTTTTCATGCTCCTTCATGTCAGCTAGACACAGCCAGAGATGGCGCTCCTGGACCACTAGCGTGGACATCGCATGACCCAGAGACTGTGTGGTCTCCTTCGTCGCTCGAAGCGTGAGGTCCGTCGCAGCACGCAGTTCATGTAGAACCGCCACCCTCATACAGGTCTTTGGCCTGCTGGACCTGCAGTAACGCCATGGCGTGGAGGGCAGAAGCCACCTCCCCATAAGCTCTATAAGCACTGCCAGTTAGACCTGACGGATACTTACAGGCCCGTGAGGGGAGACGCAGGTCACCCTGCAGAGTGGTAGCGGCTGTTAGACACAGTTGCATGGCCACAGACCGCTCCACCGAGGGGATGCCCGCGTACCCCAAAGTGGCTACACCATTGAGGCTGGTGAGGGCGGAGGAGCTACAAGATTTGTTTCGGGCAGTAAAAGGTGTCTTCCACGATCTTGTGAGCTCCTCATGCACTTCCAAGAAGAATGGCACCGGAGGGGGGCGCTGAGAACCCGTGCAACCCCCACCGTGAAACCATTCATCCAGCCTCGAAGAATCAGGACACCGGTGGAGGATTCCACACAAACCCGACATTCTTGGCGGCCTGGGAAATCATGGCCATCATCTCTGGGTCTGGCTAGGACAACGCTACCACACCCGAAGGGGGCAACGCAGCCGGGTCATCATCCCCGGAGAGAGCGGGCTCATTCTCCGATGCAGTGATCGACATCTGGTCGTCAGAGGGGGCACCGAAGGAAACGCTTGAGGGGTAAGGAACTCAACTTGGGGAAGCCCTCACCGTGATCCTCAAATCACCTCTGACTCCACCGGACGCAGCGCTGCCCCGGGTGCCGGGACGAACGTTGGATCGCGGCAGAGGCAGAGGGACCCCGCCATGTTTGATATAGCGGAATCTTTTATGCAACTCCGAGATGGTCATGTCTCCGCAAGAAGAACATGAACCATCCACGAAAGCTTCCTCAGCAAGCTGAATGCCCAGACACGTGAGGCAGCGATCTTGACCGTGAGGCGCCAGGATTCGACCACATGCCAGAAACGCACGGGTGATAAGACATCTTTAAAAAGACGCGATCTCCCGTGTTGCTCTTTTACAGAAATGCTCTTTTAGTACTGAAGCACGCAGGGGAGCTGGCCACCACACACTCCTGGTGTGGCTGTCAGCACAAACTCGATAGCCGCGAGACCGTGACCACCGCTGCTGTTGCCATAATGCCCCCACTCTCTTATTCTCTCTGCAACACCGAAGTAGAGAACAGCGATGATGCACCACCACTCGGCTCCGAAGCGAAACTATGAATTAATGCGGTGCACCTGCTGTCTCTTATTCCCGCACTGCGGGGTGTGGCAGCCAGATGATAAATACCGCATGCCAATGTCCATTGGCTCGTTTAGTTACACTCGAAGTGGATTGATCTTCTCTGGTGAGATCCCAATTCGTCAGTCACCGACGTGACTCGGAGTGACCGACTGAAAGGGAACCTCTCTCATGCTATTTGTAACTCTAAGAATGAAGATACATTTTTCTCTTGTTATTTGTATATTAAGGTTTTTTTTTTTTCTACATTTTTGCTGTCACACTGTAGGACACAGTCCAATTATTATTTATCAACTACCCATATATATGACGGCGGTGTGTAAATCGAGTTACTACTCCCACTTCTGGTAGTTTTACTAAAATTTCATATCCTGTGCAAATTGGCTGTTTATATTACAGACATCCTGTGGTAAAATTGCATTAATCCATCTACCTTTGTAAAACTAATCCCATCCAAATAGCGTTTATGATGCATATTGTATCCTGAGGATTGACATGACTTGACTCCATCTGTAGAGTCAGGTTATGCAACGCCCGGTATGGTAATTATCAGTCTAGTGAGGCAGGCACTCCTTTAGGTGGAGTGGGCATTGATTCCCCATAGTGTCAACTCCAGATGTCTCAAAAAGAGTTGAAATGAGTTAATTATTTTTTTTTTTTTAAATCCATTTGTCCTTTATGTAATGGGGGTCACACACTGGATGAGAAACACAGTGCCGTCTTTCAAATTTGAGTGTACGCACACAGGCAGTGCCACTCAGCGTCTGTCTGCATTTCTCAGCTACAGATGGTACTCATCCAGAATAATACTTCATTAAAACATTTTAAAAAAGTGTATTTGCTGCCTTCTAAGTGGCGCTTTAACCACAGACTTTAAAAAGTAAGAATATGAACGCGTTGGAGCACATTCCCTCGCGTTTTTCATTGCACTCTGCCGAAATTGGTTGCAGTTGGTCTATAATCTAAGATAAACTAGTTTAAATAATTCATATTCACAGAAGCAAATTTAGTACTTTAGTGCGTTTGTTATTCAGAAGAACGTAAGCAGCATAGTAAATGACAGTGAGCCTGTGCTTACATTTTACTGTTACACACTACAATGTATTTTAAATTTACAAATTTAACAGGTGTGCATTATTATTTATATTATTGAATGATATGTTACATTACCATAAAATAAAGAAATGTAGTTTACTATCTATTTGTAACAGGGTCAACGAGAGGTGAGGCGTGCGGATCCATTTGCAAGCTTTTATTTAAAATCAGAGACATGGTCATAACAGGCAGGGTCACACAAATGGCAAACAGGTATATAGTGGGCAAGGCAGAAGAGTACTCAAGTAAACGGGCGTGGACTCCGATCGGCGAACAATATCCAGAGGGCAAGACGAGAGGGGTAATCCAGGTACACGAGTAAAAGTCCGGGCAGCGGCGTACAGAGTTCGAGACACACAGAACAATACTCGGCAAACTGTGAACGGAAATCCATGGTTTATATAGAGTGTGTGATTGTGAAACAAAAATTGAAATACACAAATAACATTTTTCAGCCCCGATCAAACACACCTGAACCAGCTAATCCAAGGTGTTCAGTGCTTGATAATTACAGACTGGTGTGTTGGAGCAGGTCTATAAAATGCTGCGTGCTACCCAAGACAAACTTTCTCTCTCTCTCTTCCCCTTTACACAGCTGCTATTGCAGCCATTAAAAAAGTTCAGTTTTGGTTTTTAATGGCAAAGTGATTATATTTTGTTTCGTTTCTTTATTAAGTTAATTTAGAAACATGATTGGAACATTTTATGTTTGTTAATTTCAAGTTGTATTCATTATTTTTTGTAAATACCAAGCGGCCAGCGCCAGAGTTGAGCATATGTTTGATCAGTTTAGCCTTAAAGCACGATACGGGACATAAAAAAAACTTAATGCATTTCACAATATACATTTAAAAATGTAAGATAATTGTGTGATAAATATAAAATCGTTTGTGCTAAAAGTGGAAGCTGAAGCACGCTTTGAAGGACATGAAGGCTCTAGCGAGATCACTTCCATTTTTTTTTCTTAAGAGTGGAAAATTAAAATACGCCGTCATTTTTCTTCATAAAGGTAAGAGTATACATCATTCGAAGCCGCAAATAGTTTTATTTGTGTGCACTCACAATATCAACAAAATGTTTTGCTTTTTAAAATAAAGAAAACAAACAGGGTCTTGATCTTGAGCAGGAACACTTCACAAAAACTGAACCGAAACTCAGCAAATACTTGCCTCACTGACATAATAAATATATTTATAGAATGCTATAAAATACTACTTTACAACAAAATAATTCAAATCAAAAACTCTTTCATTAGCCTATGTAATCCATAAAGATGCATTTCTCTCTAAAGGCGCATCCAATGAGGAGATATGGGGAGTGTAACGGATGGGTCTGGTAACCATCCATCCGGCCACCAGAGGGAGCCTTCCCCAGAATACTGACTGTCTCTTCCTCCTGTTTGGTGACCTATTTATACCATGCTGTTCCTCACAGTCTTTGCGAAGTATTGCCAGTTCTCACTGCCTTACCAAGCATTGTCGTTTATTGTGATCTGCCTTATCGTTATAACTTCTATGCCTGCCTTTATTGACCACTGTTTTTTGGATCATCGATTCTGTTTTATTTGCCTGAATGGACTGATTGCCAGTGTATCGAAAACCTGCCTGTCTCATCAACGACGATACAGTTTTGCGGTTTGGATTTGTCTGCTAAACACCATTAAAATACTTGCATTTGGATCTTACATCTGGTCTATGTCTTCACCTATGGCTCCGTCACAGAATACTTCGCCTAACATGGATCCAGCAGAAGTTTCCCAGCTACAAGCTACATTTGCCTATCAGAGTGAGTTACTTAAGAACTACCAAGAACAGCTGATACATTTACGTAATACTAATGACACCCTCACGCAATACATCCGTTCTCTTCCTACACACCATAACCCCCCAGTAAGACTTGCCCTACCTGATAAATTTAATGGCTCACCGGAACAATGTTGTGGTTTTATTCGACAATGTAAGATATTCTTCTCTAGTCAACCTGAGATTTATGATCAAGATCCTAAGAAATGCACAGTGGTGATGTCTTTGTTAAGTGGGAGGGCTTTGGATTGGGCATCCGCAGTTTGGGAGAACGACACACAGATTAAATCATCATTCGATTACTTCATCTATCAACTACACAAGGTTTTTGCTTATCCTGAAGGAGGGCAGGATATTTCTGAACAATTACTTAACTTGAAACAGGGAAATCGCACTGCAGCAGACTATGCAATTGAGTTCAGGACACTCGCTGCTCAGAGTGGATGGAACGATGTGTCTCTGAAGGCTGTGTTTAAGAAGGGACTGAACATAAAGCTGCAGACTGAACTCACCTGTCACGCTGTGGAATTATCCTACAACGAAGTGATCACTCTTGCTATTAAGGTCGACAACTTGATGCGTAGCCACTCACGTTCAAGCCGCCAGATGGCAAATAATCTGGAACAAGTTCAGGCATGTTCCGACTCACACGAACCCATGCAAATTGCATCAATTCGTCTCTCATCCGAGGAGCGAGACCGACGCCAGAAGGGGAAATCTGTGTTACTACTGTGGAGAGGAAAACCATCGTAATGCTGTTTGCCCACACAAGGCCAAAAGATCCTCCTCAAACACCAACAGTGTGAGTACCATTGAACTTTCTCACCCATCCAAACGCAGCTTTCTACTTAATTGTAAGTTGGGTTGTGATACCACCTCTCAATGTGTTTCAGCACTCATAGATTCGGGATCTGTTGTGAATGTAATCAATGAAGAACTAGTTACCAGATTCAAGATTCCTACCTCTCCCTGCATCCCAAGCATCAACATCACAACCATCGACAATGGTACAATTGGCTCAGGGATTTCAGCTATTACTCAACCCGTTACTCTTAACATTGGACTCTTTCACGAAGAGAAAATTATCTTCTATGTTGTTCCATCATGTAAATACGAAATAATTCTAGGTCACCCCTGGCTAGCTATTCATGACCCCAACATTTCATGGAACCAAGGTGAACTCGCACAATGGTCAACTTATTGTCAACAAAAGTGTTTTCCTACCACCTTAACTGTCCCTTGTCTATCCACTAGCATCGAAAGCCCAGAGATCCAGGCACATACAACACTTTACTAAACGTCTATGCAGAATTTTCTGACGTTTTTAGTAAATCTAAAGCCACCCAATTGCCTCCTCATCGACGTTGGGACTGTGCAATTGATTTACTGCCCAACATGTCTCCTCCTAAAAGCAAGATTTACCCACTGTCCCGTCCTGAAACCCAGGCCATGGAAACCTACATCCAGGAAGCACTCGACTCAGGCTATATCAGACCATCTACATCCCCAGCTGCCGCGGGTTTCTTCTTTGTAGAAAACAAGGATGGAGGACTTCGTCCCTGCATAGACTATCGAGAATTAAACAATATCACCATCAAATACAGCTACCCTCTACCTTTGGTTCCCCCA